>NW_020665140.1:6992068-7034269 GCF_002925995.2 Terrapene triunguis
CCCTACATTTGAACCCTAAAGTTCAAAGTGGGGATCCAGCCTTGACAGTGGGCTTGGGCTTTATAACATTCAAGTGGCAAGAGCCAGAACAGTTAACCTTTTTGTTTGTTTTTGTTTTTAAAAAAGCGCCAATTTATTCAATAGAAAACAGCTGAGATTAATCTGACTTTTTTAAAATAACACTACCTTCTCGTGCGTATAGTTACCTGGCATCTTAATAGTTCTTTAGTGGCAAAGGTCTTAACTAGTAACCAAACAAAATTAGCAACACAGCCAATGGGATAGAATGCATGGGTTGAAGGCTTAATCTCTAGTGCCTTCTTGCATTCCTTGAACTTTTCAGTATGCATCCAAAGAAGTGGGATGTAGCCCACGAAAGCTTATGCTCCAATAAATTTGTTAGTCTCTAAGGTGCCACAAGTACTCCTGTTCTTTTTGCTGTATGTGTCTAGTTACTACAACAGAGGCTTCAGAGCTGGGGGAGACCTTGCATATTACAGGAGTTATATCATCTGCATACATCAAGGCAAGCTGAGGCCAGCACGGCAGCCTATCCTCAACTACAATCTATTACCTGTATTTAAACTGTTTCCTCTTAACATTACTAGAATGTATTTTTTTCTGCATGTTCTTAAAATAAACTAGTCCACAACTGAATCCAGAAATATACTGGTAAAACAAGATACGTTCTAGGAACTCTGTTACTCTTGTTACTATGTGGTAATGTTCTGCAATGTATGGTAGAAAATTGTTAAAACATCTAACAGGAGTTGACCTTGTTAGGCCCAAATTTTATATTCTGATTTGTAGAGAGAGAGGGGCATTCTTATGGTGATGGGCACCGGTAATAAGAACCTGAACAGATGCTTTCTAAAAGGTTAAGATGTTTTTTCTGTTTAATGAATGGATGTCTGTGGCCCACACAGGGCTAAAATATGGCTCATAGCCACCCTCTCTCTTCGGGGGGAGGGAGGGGGAGACTTTAGGTTAGGTTACTTTAGGTTTTTACTGCTGCTAAACTCAACTCAAACAGCGAGTAATTTCTATGCTTTCATTATGGATGATGCATGTAAAAGCAAACAGGAAGGTCGCGTGAATTTATTTCTGGGAACAATAATTTATGTAAATTTATAACCGAAGTACATGCTGTCCTATTGGCAAACTGTCAACATGGGTGGGCCTTGTGGGCATATTTGAAAGAGGTTTAAATGTTGCTGCAGATAAAGTACGTTAATTTAACAGATCTATTTTTTCATCCAAATCAATCTCTCTCATAGTGGAACTTTTGGTGCACTGGAAATTTATTATTTTATCAAGAGTTCATGGGAAAAAAGTCTTCTAGGTCTGCTCTCCAAGGATTTGTTTTATGCACAGAACATTTTCCTTTAACGATTCATGAAGCAGCATCAGTCTAACGCTAGGTGATTTTCTTCCTATGCAAAGTCCTATTATTAATCTCAACAGTGCAGATTTGCTACCGATACAAAGCAAGACCAATAGATAGTGAAACTAACTAATAACAACGTTATGTCAGATGCCCCCAGATTCACATTGGTTTTGTCTGAAATGTTCTTACCCAATATTACACATGACTGTTTACTAAACCCTAAGCAGCCTTTCCTGTTGACCCAGGGGGAGTCACATAAATGCAATACCATTTGCAACAGTTCACCAGCGTCCTTTCGAATGAATAAAAAAAAGTAAGGGACTTTCCTGCCATCGGGAAAGGGAGTAAAAGAATGAGGAGGAGGAAGGGCACTGAAGTTTGGAGAATCAGACAGGAACTCTATGGGGAACAGAAGGCTCAAGCACTGCTGTCAGCTTATCTTCTGCATGCTTCAGTCCCTACTGATGATAGGAACCTGCATGAAAGCCCAGAGGACCCCTGGGGAAAGCTCTAGGCCAGATACCAGAAACCAAGGGCATTGTGTATATAGGGACACTCAGTAATGTTAAGGAGAATCAACTAAAGGAGTGAAGTCAATGTGCATAAATGAAAGCATGTTTAAACCCTGGTGTGGATGCTTTTATTTAGGAGTATAGTGGCCTGAGAGCGCGGTAGCTCCTCTGAAGAGGATAAGTTATAGCAAACAAAAACTTTACTACTGAATGAGATTATCCACACAGGGTTTTACTGCACTTTTGTTTATGCACATTGATTTTACATCTTTAGTTGATTTGCCTTATCTTTCCTGCATGTCCGCACACAGATAAACCCCAAGAGAGCAGCAGCTGTCATAAAAAGTACATCTTCCCTGCAGAGTTAGTCCAGGCTCTTACCTGAGTGTTGCCTATTCCAGATACTACCTACAAAACACTGATCAAAGATTGTGGTGCTTTAAATCCAGGTTAGCTGGCATGGCTGGGTGTATAGGTTTGGGCCCAGGTTCTGCTTTAACCAGGTTGGTAACCTGCCCACTTTGTCCTCCAATACCTTTCCACAATTCCTCCTAAACCATATTTTCGTCTCCTCTACCTACTCTCTTCTCCTGCAAAGGCACTGCTGCTGCTCCTGTATTTCCAGCTAGGCCATGGGTTTACTGCATTGTCTGAATGAAGAAAAAAAAAAGACTGAAAACAAAAGAAAGTGATGACTCAAACATGCTGTGCATGAGGTGCTGGTGAAACTGGATTACCCACAACAGCCCCCTGGAGTATAAAACCACATTTTTGTTTCCTGCCACAGGTTTCACCAGCACCTCCCCCTTCTGATATGGCACAAATAGCTATTGTGTTTGATGTGTTATTTAAAGCACCACTAATCATTCTGGATAAACAGTTTCAGCTGAAGCCAGACAGATCTGGGAAGCCTACGCTCTAGGTTTCTCTACCCAGTAGTGCAGCGGAAGTGAAGGCAGTCTCTGGTTTTAGGGACTGATCTTACTTCTGCTGAAGTCAATGGCAAAGCTTTCCGTGACCTCAGTGGTGCAGGATCATACTCTTACAGGGGCCGCAGACTAGGAGCACAGACTTTGAAGCCAGCTGGCACCTCTTCACAGTGCTTCAGGGTTGCGGAACCCACAGCACAGTGAACAGTACAGTACAACCCTGGGGCACCTTACACAGTTTGATTAACCAAAGTTCAGATTGCGCAGCTTCAGTCCTCAGCACGCATCCAAGCCACGCACCCACCAGCACTATTGCACAGTCCAACAGTGCCCTGCAGAGATTTTTAAATGACCATTTGAAAAGGAATAGCATTTTTTAATGCTTATACTTGTGTAAAGTATTTTTACACCATCTAACACACTGCAGTTTCTTGGGGATTTGGGAGCAAATTAGAGTTTAATCTAAATGGACATGCACTATTAACTTGAAATCTAGTCAATTGTTAAAAATGAGTTAAATACAGATATGACACTTCCTCTTGATCATCCCCATAAACTTGAGGTTTTACAATCATATTTTCTTATTTTTAAAATGCCTCTCTCCCACCTGTTCTTGTGTGAAAGATCCCCACCAGCCCCTAGAGAACTGACCGCTACACAGGGGAAACAGTAACTTACTAAACACAAAGGTCTGTCAAATGCACAAAAAAAGCAAACTGGTGGAAAAAAAGAAAATTACATTTCCCTCTGTAGTTTCTTTCAGTTACAGAAATCTTGTGTTTCTTGTAACAATACCAGGTTAAAAACAATGTTCAAAAATAAGTGATTTTTTTTTAAATAATGAAATAGGATTTGACCCAAAGCCAACTTAAATCAATGGGAGTCTTTCTATAGCAGGGGTCAGCAACCTTTCAGAAGTGGTATACCGAGTCTTCATTTATTCACTCTAATTTAAGGTTTCGCGTGCCAGTAATACATTTTAACCTTTTTAGAAGACCTCTTTCTATAAGTCTGTAATATATAACTAAACTATTGTTGTATGTAAAGTAAATAAGGTTTCAAAACCTTTAAGAAGCTTCATTTAAAATTAAATTAAAATGCAGAGCCCCCTGAACCAGTGGCCAGGACCCAGGCAGTGTGAGTGCCACTGAACATCAACTCGCGTACCGCCTTTGGCACGTGTTACCATAGGTTGCCTACCCCTGTTCTATAGACTTTGGATCAGGACCCTAGGGAATCAGGCTCAGACCTTGGAAAGACTTGCTTTAGTTTAAGGAGGTGAACATTCCCATTAACTTCACAAGGACCAGGCTTCAATGGGACTACTTAAAGTTAAGCACATATGTAAGGCTTTACTTTTTAATTCTCTCTTCAACGACGTGATTTTTGCATTAACCCCAAACAAACACACACTTGATGTAATTGATTTTAAGGTAAGACAGGACTGTTAGGGTCATTTAGGCTGACCGTTGAGGAAGCCATTTACTTAATTTTCAAACTCTGCAGTAACTGCATCCCTAGTAAGTGGCTTGGGAAAATCATAACTCAAGATTTTGAAGCCCATTCTTTATTAAATATGTTGTTTTACTAGGGTTAACTCCCACTGAAATCAACAACCCACACATCTTTATCTGACAACAGGGCCTTTTATACCAGAGGATTGATCCATTAGAGGAAATTCAGGAATCTACCATCAGTGAAAGTTAAATTTGTAAGAAAGGAGACTGAATTTTCACAGTAAGTACCCCAAGACTATGGAATTAACACAGGACTCACCGCTTTCAGAGCCAAGCATAAAATTCACTTTGACTTCGCTTTTCCACAACACAAAAAAATAAGATAGAAGTAAGGGGAGGGGAGTGAGAAGAGGAGGCGGCACAGAAAAAGCAAAACCAAAACACAAAACCAATTTAAAAAAAAACAACAACTCACCACTTTTGTGGAAAGAGGAAACGAAACCATATGTAGGACTCCGAGGCTTTGCTAAAGGCTTTGTGAGGTGCTCAGAGATCACAGTGGTGATTTCAGAGTAAACAACTGGAAAGATGCTTTCTAGGGGGGAAATAATTAATTTCTCCACCACAGAGACTGACCTGATTTCTGAGCACACTGGTACTGTACATAGTATTAGTTTCACTTTTGCGTTTCTAGAGGGTGGGAAAATAAAAAGCTTTCACATTCTGGTTTACATGCACTAAGCACAACACTGAGGCATCGAGGTAACAACACTGTAGAAAATGTTTAAACTTTTTTTCTCCCCGTTAAAAAGATGACACTGAAATTTCAACAAAACATCAAAAATACATTATTTATAAAGTCATTTTTCTAAAAAATGAACACAAAACAATAACGTTTGGCCCTAAACTATGAGCCTGACCAGCTCCATCAAAGTCCACAGGAATTTTCTCTAAATAGTTCACTTTTTTTTTTTTTTTTTTTAAATAAAAAATCATGGTAACTATTCTATGGAAGGTTTAATAAGCACCACTTAACCTATTTACTTCTGTTCCTCTGCTCTCAAATACTACAGTGCAGTGTTCATTTGATGTTATTCCACTGATTAGCAAACGTACAATGCTAAAAGTTATCTTGTTCCTATTCAGTCTTATAGATGAGCTAATTGTAAACTCAGCAGTCCATCCCCACAAGAGAAGACAGCAATTCCCTGCTGCCACAGCAGTCATCCTGGGCTTGAAAGCAAATCAAACTATTTCCATGGACTTCTACTCTTGCTTTCTTAAGCTGACATGAGATGACCCCGACAATTGAAGCATTTTACATCTAAATGTTCAGAAAACAATGGTTGCACTGTAGTGTTTATGCGTGAATGCCCAGAGGAAATCAAACATTCTTTAAAGATTTTACACGCTTTTCTAGCCCTGAGATGGATTATTTTGCTCAATCTAAAAATAAACTGATTCCTTTAAAAAACAAAAGCTGATTAATATTCAAGTGAATCCTATGTCTCTAATTGGTCTTCACCCAATTATAACTGAAATCCAAATAAAACGGATTAATATGAAAATTAAGTGCATGACAACTTGTACTAAATACCGTACATCTGAGAATTCGAGTCAAGAATTCTTATTTCACAAATTAAGTTGTGGGTGGTGTTTTTGTTGGTTTGTTTTATTGTTTGTTTTGTTTTAATAAGAAGTCTTGGCACCAAAATCTCCCTTCACTCTACGGATGCACATCCCCAACTTTCCATCCTAAGGAAGAAGTTTCCTTCTCTTAGAATCAAGCTGAAAAAGTCTTGTAATAATAATAATAAAAAAAAAACAGATTATAACCACTATTTAGATATCACATTCTATGATAAAAACACTGTACAATCACATTAGCTACTTAATCCTCAATGCTTCCCGCCCTTCCCTTATAAATATGTCAGTGTTGCTCCTGACACAGACCACAGATTTCAAGCCATGATTTCACAGAGCAGAACCACCTTATTCAGCTGTAACAAGGAGTCGTCCTTGTGGCACCTTTGAGACTAACAAATTTATTTGGGCATAAGCTTTCATGGAAAACATTCAGCTGTGTACCATGTCATCTCTCCTATGTTTAGGACACTTTGCAGTGACTCAAGTTAACTTTCCCCCCCTCCTCCCAAAAATCGCTGCTCCCAAAAAAATTTTCAACTTCATATCTCATGCAGAACAGCCCCCACGACCTAAAAGGACTATGAGCAGGAACCTCTGGTTTCTGACATTCAGAAGCCTCCACATTCCTCAGTGAAAATGGGACAGAAGTTCGGAAGAAAAAAAAAGGTTAAAAAAATTCCTCAGAACAAGGTAATGGGGATCTTCACTAGCCCTTTACGACAGACCAACGTTTCATTTGACGTAGGCGTTGTCAGACCCAACACCGTTTCCAAGAGAGCAGTAAACTAAGACCACTAGTTTCAGTACTGAAACTTCTGCTTTCCTTCTAGGCTCTCTCATTACAGTCATTCCACTGTGAGAATGCTTCAAAGCACATTAAGGCCTCATCTACAATAGAAAAAGTATGCCAGTGTTGTTATACAGGTGTAGCTATACAGCAAACCCTCCTACCATAGACGCAGCTTACACCGGACAAAAGTGTGCTTTTGTTGACATAATTTATGCCAGTTCCCTGAATAAAAGCCTCATTATAAGAAAAAAATTCACATCCCTAGCTGAGATTACTACATCATCAAAAATTTTAAGTGGAGACCCTGCCATCAGGGCTGTTGCACCTTAATGCATTTCTAAAGAATGATTCTGTGGCTTGATACATTATATATATCACTCGATCCCTCCCAAATAGGATTTAACATATGGATCTTTAACATGAATGGCTCCTTCAAAATGCACCCACGTATTACTTTAATTGGACAAATCAAGTATAACATAACATTACCTAAACATTTTTTTATAAGTGCAATAGTACAATTGTAAATATATATCCACAGATCAGAAAATTCGAATTACAGGGTAAACATTTTCAACAATTTAAGAACTTCTGTTCTCAAAGTGACTTAGGCCCAGATTTTTAAACATACTGTATTTAAGCATTGCTCTGCTCAGGGTTGCAAAACTTAAGTGACCTAGATGGCTAAATCCAATTTTCAAAAGTGACTCAGGCACTTGGGAGCCTAACTCTCATTGAAAGTTAATGGTAATTAGGCTCTTCAGTGTCGAAGTCACTTCTGAAAATGGGGGCTTAGCTGTCAGAGGGCTTGTCTTCACTGCAGCAGTAGCTCAAGGTACAACCTGAGTACTTCTCCTAACCCAACTCTTGTGGCACAAAATCTCTAGCTCAAGTGAACTGGTGCTTTAAACTTGAGCTAGATGTGTGTGTCGTCTGTCTGTCTCTGCATGGGATTGGGTGGGGGCAGGGGTGTGGCTGAAAAGCTAGTAATGCTGCAGAGATGCAGCACAGGCAACAGATCAAAATAGCACAGTTTACCAAGTGGTAATCCAATCTCAAGGCTTGTCTACACTTAAAATGCTACAGTGGCCACTGCAGCCTTTCAGTGTAGAACTATCTATGCTGATGGGAGGGATTTTGCCATCAGCATAAGTAATCCAGCTCCCTAAGAGGCAGAAAGTAGGTCAATGGAAGAATTCGACGTAGCGCTGTCTACACAGGGACTTAGGTCGACTGAACTACACCGCTCAGGGGTGTGGATTTTTCACACCCCTAAGCAACATAGTTATGCCAACCTAATCTTCTAGTGTAGACCAGGCCTAACTCGAGCTGACTGGAGTGGAGTAACTAGAGTAGAGTAACTCCAGGTAACTTCAGCAGCGAAGACAAGCCCTAAATCACTCTGGCCTTGCAACACGGAACAGAACAACACCTAAATATCTTGAAAAATCTGGGCCTTAAGCACTTTGGAGTCTAAATCCTGCCTTTTGGGTCAGGAACTCTAGTTACAACACTGACATTTCAGATTTAAATGTCTGAAATCATGAAATTTACCATTTTAAAAATCCTATGACTGTGAAATTGACCAAAATAAACCCTGAAATTGGTAGGGCCATATGAATAATTAAAACCCAGCAATGGGGCCAAAAGGTGTTTTTTATGGGACAGGACTGTTGTCTTGTTTAGTGTGTGGGTTACCACACTTGACAACCTCTACCTAATGAGAGGTAATAAGAAACTTTTCCGTGTGTTATTCCACAACTGCTTTCTTCAGGGTTTCTTCTACCTTTTTCTGAAGCAGCTGGTACTCTGTTGGAGACAGGATACTGGACTAGAACCATGAGACTGATCTATGGCACTTCTTATGTTTTCTATGTTAATGTTTTTAAGGGACATTTCATGGTTTTCTTCATACATACTGCTCACATAACAAAGACACACGAGCGAGAAATTGCCACACTCACTCCAGATAAATATATCCTACCTAATTTATTCTGTACATTTTAAGGAATCTAGAGAGAGAGAGATGAAAACTTGAAGTCATTTTATGAACCAGGTTCAGAAAAAGCTAGTCATATGAATATAATAAGCCATTAATCCATTCTTTGTCTGAAAGGACATCAAGTCTCTGTACTGGATTTATTTCAGAGATAATCCCAGAGCAGTCTGCTGCATGGTAGGCAATAAACGTTTCCCACTGTTGGGAAAGAAAAAAAAAAAAAGATTGCAAAATGTGGGTATATATACTCTGAGGAAATATAAAAGGAAGGCTATGAAACACACAAGGGATTATTGCTCCTACACCAAACACAGACAGTGAACATAAATACAAGTCATCTTCAGTTTCTTTGTTAATATTTTGTTTCCATAAATAAGACATTTTTGCTAAAGTTAACACCACCCTGTCATACAGAGAAAAGGAGGGGAAACTAATCCTGCTTTGTAGTAAGGAAAGCCATGTAAGCAAGGAAATGAGGAAGATCTCTAGCATTCATGCAGCACAGACTATATCCTTCCAATACTTCCAGACAGAAGATACGTATTGCAGAACCCGGCCCCAATGGAGTAGGCCAGATACGTTATGGCAGATTCAATAAACGTTCAACCACAGAGTTTTTCTTTTGTAAAAATTCTCATTTATTCAAGTCAAAGGTGTTGCACCCTTCACTTTCATCTGAATAGAAGTCAACATAGTAAGTCAGCATTTATGGTTTAAAGACTCATATCTCATAGCTTTAAGCATTTTTTTTCTTTGACATAAGTATAATGAGCTGACAAGCTGAATATTCAAAATGAGTGACCCAGATATTTTTAAAGGAAGAAAGACTGGTTGGCTATGAATTTGATTCAACATGGTATCCCCCTACTGTCACCTCACTCTACCTTTACTTCTATTTGTAACATCTATGTAGTCTGCATAAACCACTGTAAGCTAGAACACTGCCCATAAGGAACACTGTAACAAACCAGTATCTTGCGCAATGGAGGAAAACAAATCTTAATGTAAGAAGTGTTTTTGACTACAAGATTCCCAAGTAGTACTAATGCAGCGTTCAGGTTTAGAAGTCAACCACTCAAAAGTCAGGAAATTCTAACCATTACATTTCCCCCACAATCTTAAAGCCCCATTCCACACAATCTGTACTTTATTACACAGATTTTAAAACAAGCTGCTAATATATCAAGGTTTGTATTTAATGAGGAATAGAGAGTACTTAATATATACAACATATCTGGGATAGCATGACAAGGGATGCCCTAACTTTGAATTTTCTGACTTTTCAGTGCTTTTTTCCCCAAACTTCAAAGCTGCATTAAAGCAAATGTTTGCATGTAGGTCCTTATTTCAGTGAACACTTAAACACACGCATAAATGCTTTGTTGAACTGGGACCTTAATTTCCCTGAGGTTTTAAAAGCAATTTTATTTTTTAGTTATTTTGGAAAAGAATAAGCGCTGCTAAATCACCACAGTTCATCCTAAATGTAAGCAACTCGGGGGGGGGGGGGGGGGGAGAGGAAATGTAATGTGCGTCTTTGCCAATTTTATGTGAGCATACCTTTAGAAATAATGAATTGATTTTTAATTTTTTCCCCTTCTTTCTCAATAAAGGTTACTAAAAATAAACCAAGTTAAAAGTTTGAATTATGTAGCAAAAATTTCAATGGGAAAATATGGAGGAAAAATGGTTTTCCATATCTGTAAACAGCAAAAACAGCTGAGACAGTTTTGCGCACACAAAATGTTACAAAAATCTGAGTGGAGGACAAGCAAAGATGATGTCGTACCAAACGAATTTGCTGTGCAATGTTCTCTGCATTACACATTTGACCAAAATGATGGAGCAGAGACTTCTGAATTAAGTAGCACTCCCTCCTACAAACCTTTTCCCATAGCCTAGTCCAGCACAATATTCCTTGATATATATATTGTGATACTAGTTTCATTTTATTATAACACCCCTCCATTTTCAATGTGCTGCAGGTTTTCGTATGAATCAATTACCAACATTGTAAAAACAATGAGGAATCCGGTGGCACCTTAAAGACTAACAGATTTATTTGGGCATAAGCTTTCGTGGGTAAAAAACCAAAGCTTATGCCCAAATAAATCTGTTAGTCTTTAAGGTGCCACCGGACTCCTCGTTGTTTTTGTGGATACAGACTAACACGGCTGCCCCTCTGATACATTGTAAAAGTTGTCAGAGTTGGGAGCAGTTTGGGCAGCTACATGGGTGGTGACAGCTGGGTTATTTGGAACACAGGAAAGCAAGTCTGCTTTGTTTTCTGACAACCAGGAGATACTTAAGGTTTCCGGGATCTGAAAAAGGCTACAACTCCTCCCCTTCCGAGCAAGGGCAAAAGCAATTTTAAACCTAGGCCAAGGAAGGAGATTTGGATTCCTTGTTTCATACCCTGACAGTTATTACTTTTCCCACTCCATACTTTCCCACTGTTTGCCATTCCACAGCAACGTTGGCATGTAACATGTTACTATGTTCAAGAGTTAACACTCCATTGGGGCCAACAGGTCAGTTTTCACTTCTCTCAGAGCAATCTTTTCCAGCAGTCTTCCTTTATCGACCCACCTTTCACATATTGAAGGTTTTCTTTGCAACCACGAGGGCTGGAGATATAGTGATATTAAATTAAAGCTATTAGATTCTGGAGCACAAATGGCAAATTCCAAGAGAAGTAACATCCTTCCTTCAGATTGGAAGAAAGGTCACGTGGTTAAGATACTGGCCTGGGACTCAGCAGAACCAGGAATTGTTCCCAGATCTGCTAAAGACTTTCTGTGGATCCTTGGTCAAGTCTTTTAATCTCTCTGTGCCTCAGTTCTCCATCTCCAACAGCAGCAATAATACTTCCTGTCTCCCATTTTTGTCTTGTCTATTTAGATTGTAAGCTCTTTGCGGCAGTGACCATTTCATACTATGTACAGCACCCAGCACAATGAAGGCCAGATCTCAGATAGGACTTACAGGCACTACTATTATGCAAGCAAATCAATAATTATGTGACAACTGACACAGCTACACAATTGAATTAGACACAGGGCCCAGGCTATGAGCAATGAACAATGGGAAGTGAACAGAAGCTATATCTTAAACTTCAGCTATAGTGACCATCATCAGTGAGAACTACAATGACAATTACATTTATCCTCTAATTAAGCAAAGCGCACATCTGAATAATTCCTCTTTAAACCACCTAAACTGGAGATTATATTGGTATTGCTGAATAACATTCCATGCCAGGGTGGAGTATCATTATCTAAATAAAAAATAAAAAAAAATTAACAGAGATATCCTATCTCTTAGAGCTGGAAGGGACCTTGAAAGGTCATTGAGTCCAGCCCCCTGCCTTCACTAGCAGGACCAAGTACTGATTTTGCCCCAGATCCCTAAGTGGCCCCCTCAAGGATTGAACTCACAACCCTGGGTTTAGCAGGCCAATGCTCAAACCACTGAGCTATCCCTCCCCACAATCTACAATCATTACAGCTGGCAAATCAATAAAAAGTAGCTCTGAACTGAGAATTATTGATCTACCTTCTCTTACCAGCCAAAGTAAACATGAGATTTTTCCTAGCTCTCCAGGAGGGGTGGGAGGGCTGGGGAGTCTCATTGTAAGAGTAAGAGAAAAAAAAATTATTATTACATGAAACATCTATGTACTATTGTGCCTAGTCTGTTTTCTTTGTGCTTAGATGTATGCAAAAGAACCAGGAAAGACTTCGTTCAAAGTCTCTAGCCTCTTTGAACTGCTTAAACCACTAGAAAATTCACCACTGCATTTTGTTTGGGGTGCAATATGTTCCCAGTACCAAAAATCATGTCATGATGTACTGCCAAGGTCATGCTTAGCAGCACTTGCTACACCTGTATGCATGCAAAAGAGCACCCAAGTCCCTAATTAAGGTTATAAAAATTTGTACTAGTTTCACAGTGATATGAAGCACTGTTAATACTGCTAATGAAAGAAAAATATTGGTGAGCTGGAAATAAAAGGTAAAGGTTGTAAAAGGAAGAAAACCCTTCCAACATGGAAATTACAATATCCAGTTCCTAAAAGTGGACTGATCATTCACAAATATCTGGTATTATTATAGAAATGAGCAAGTCAACAGCTTCCTTTGGGAAGGTCAGAAAGCAGTGGTTACAAAAGAGAACATCCAGAGCATTTAGTACCTGAATTTCACCGGTGACTTAAATGTAATGCTGTGTAATTTAAAAGGTATGGAATGTATGTTTAATTTGTCCAATAAAAATAAGATGCATAACTAAATTGAAAAATAAATGAGTGAACAGAGTGAAGTGATATTGTGAATGTGAATGTTCTGCACATTATTTCAGAATTATATCTCTGGGTATGTCCAAGTGTCAAAACTATAGGCCACAGCAACCAGTGCTATGGGAAGCACGGGATTTGCTATTATACATTAGGTTTCAGAGTAGTAGCCATGTTAGTCTGTATCCGCAAAAAGAACAGGAGTACTTGTGGCACCTTAGAGACTAACAAATTTATTTGAGCCTAAGCTTTCGTGGGCTAAAACCCACTTGAGACTAACAAATTTATTTGAGCCTAAGCTTTCGTGGGCTAAAACCCACTTCATTGGATGCATGCAGTGGAAAATACAGTAGGAAGATTATATATATTACACACACACACATATACATATACATACACACACACACAGAGAACATGAAACAATGGGTGTTACCATACACACTATAATGAGAGTGATCAGTTAAGGTAAGCTATTACCAGCAGGAGAGAAAAAAAAAACTTTTTGTAGTGGTAATCAAAATGGCCCATTTCCAGCAGTTGACAAGAAGATGTGAGGAACTGTAGGGGGGGAAATAAACATGGGGAAATCACTGGACCTCCAACTCTGGAAATGGCCAACCTGTGAGACTCCAGAGGAAGACAAATCCCCATGGTGCATCTGGCCAAACATACAATGGGGTACATGTGAGGAAAAATTCCTTTCCGACCCCTTGCAATGATCAGCTGATACATGCTAAATTTTAACTAGATCCTCCTATTCCAAGGGATCACTATAAATATTATTACCAACACAGTCTTAATTTAAAATCTGCTTGTGGCATTTGACTGTGGCCTCTTGCAGTGTCTTGAACCCCACAGGCAAACTACATGAATCAGCTCAATGGTATGTGTATTTTGCAACAGCAGTACACATCCTGTCTTTCCCTCTTCACCACCTTAACATCCAGACAACTTTCACCAAAACCCAGGGCAACAACCATGTTTCCAGTGGCTTACGGTAGCAATGTTTTCCCTGTGCCTTGCCCTATACTATGGAGAACAGCATCAGAATCAGGATCACAGGCGATGTTTTAAACGAAAAAACAACAAAAATTCCACAAAACAGTTATTACCTGCAGCACTATCTTTACACAGAATGTATGTATAGCCTCTTTGATCCACAAAGTGTCACCTGAAATGTGGCTAACAGGCAGTCATTTACCACAAAAAACAGAATATAAAGCCTGTTAAGCATTTATCTTTTAATACATTAAGGTTTTAAAAAATAATAATAATAATAACCCGCCCCCCCACAGCTAGAAGTTCCAGGAATGCAGATAACAGTTCAATAAAAGTTATCTAGGGAAGGGTGCGATTTTGATGTACAAAAGGAAAAAAATTTCAATATTCAAACATTTTGCATTTTCCTGAAAATATGGAGCTGGATTTAGACACCAGACGTACCTTCTCCCACACAGTTACAAGCCTGGTCATACTCAACCTCTTAAGAAACATCTCCAATGGAATCCAAGACAATTAAAGAAAAGAAACAGGCACGACCTGCCAATGATCTATCAAGTGTGTGCAAGGGAGGGGGAAGGGGAGGGGCACAGCTATACCTATGCCATTAAAGCTTGTCTTGTTTACGAGCTCTTTTGTCCTTTGATAGCTCCAGAAGTTCACTTGAATCCCTTTTACAATGAAAACGCCTTTAAATAAAAGGCTGTAAAACCCCCCAAACAAACCACAAGTCCTTCACTTGTCTATTTATAGACAAATGAAAAAAAAAATGCAGCTAAGGCCTCCCACTCTGCAATCTGCCCTGGTTCCTCTCCCCCCTCTCCCCCTCCACCGCCTAGTAAACACCTTAAGTTGCTCTAGAAGAGGCAGCTTAACACCAAATCATGTTTGTGTGGTGCACTTACCTCTGTGAACATGTCTTACTGTCTTCCTACATGACAGGAGAGATTTCCTGTTTTCATACATTCCCTTGTCAACCCTAATCAGTGTCAATAGGTTAGTGTCTTTTGTGCTGGCGGTTGCAGTGGTAGCCCTGACAGGAAAGAACTTTTAATCTCTTCCCTTGCACTGAGCCATGAGAAGCCGAGAGCGCTCCCAGGCATAACTCCCTTGGCTCCTCTCCTAAAAACGCTCTCTCAAGTGCATGGTTGCTTAGCAATATTTGCCTTTCCCCTGTACATTTGAAATTGGCAACATCTGTCCCTTTGCACAAGTCAAAACTGCCAAAGGACCGTGTGGAGAGATTTCAAACCTACGAAACAAGCTGGTTGACGATGTATCATGTAAGACTTTATGGCTGCTCTGGTATTTTGTTATTATTTTATTGCCATCATGTATAAAACCTGCGGCTCTGTCCAGAGGAAAGGTACAGAGGAGAAAACCGTCATGTCTAGTGGGAATCACCTGCTAAATCACATAACAAGTAGCTTTTTGTCTTTACATATTTACACCTGCATGCTTTGGCTCCAGGATGTTGTTTTTTTTTTAAATGTGGATTCACTATTTCACTGGAACTGGCATCAATTCTTCAGGATGAAATAAAGGGAATATAACATCTGTTTATGTTTTTACAAGCAGTAGCTTCTGCATTTTTATATATACCTGCCATTTAGCACATGAATTGACTTCATAGATGTTTGTCAAGCACTTGCAGGAACAAGGCATCAATCTTGATTGCGGCCTCTGAGCACTACTGCAAAATAAATAGCAAACCTGACCAAATATATAAAAAGGGACAGAATTTTACAGTGAAGGGTAACATGGTAACATATGCTCTCATCACCTGGAAACAAAAGTGCCTGGGAAGATAGACATTACAAGAATACTTCCTTGTGTCTCGGTATTTTCGGGGTGGAGGAGGAAGAATATATTTCATACTTGACTGAATTTTACTTTGGCCCATCCTTACCTAACGCCAGTCATAGCCTTATTGTTTGACAGGTTCTGAACTGCATTTCTTTATGTATTTGTGCGTGGGGGGGAAGGGGAGAGAGAGGGTTGTTGGAGGTAGGTTCCTCTCCCCCAAGTGGGGGAAGATTTAAGATTATTTAGAAGGCTCTGATTTAAATTTGAGGGGTGGGGGGGGTTGTTTTGGGGTTTTTTATTAATCAGATGGAGCCAGACTAATAAAATGTAGTTAATAGGACGGAGTGCTGGCAAGAGGATGCTGTTCCATGTGAAGAATGTACAGGAAATACTTGAAAACAAACAAAAAACAACAACTAAAAGGATCTTTTTTTGCAAAGTGGTTTTTTTTAAAATCTACCACCAAACCCCTTTCCCGACACTCACACACAAATTAATAGCATGATCCTACAAATACCGTGGTAAGTAGTCTCCGTGACATCAAGGAGACCACATATGATAGTAAGCATAACACCTGATAATAACGTCTTAGAAGAATTTGGCCCTAAGTTTCTTTTTAACAAAAATTAGACAAACAATTAGTCCATATTATAATACATACCAAGATGTTGTTTTTAAAATGAGCCATGTGTTAGCTACAAGAGTACCAGAAGTCTAGTATCAGAGAGAGGAACTAAATCATATATACGCAACATACATCGTAATACTTATAACTTTTTCCTTTTTAAAAAATAGTTTCATTCCAGTTTTAGAAAATAGAATGCCACAATATAAAACCTTGTAGTAAAAATTCCATCTCTGCTGTTAATGGATGTTTATAATGGAAGTGCCGATGCATGGATAGCAAATACTGTGTTGTAAAAGTCTAACTGTTATTCTTTTATCAATGGAAAAAATACTTTTTGGGAGGGAATAGTAGTTTCTGTTACTTGGGAATCAATGGGATGGACCTTCTCATAAGTCTGAGCTTACTGTTCCCCTGCCAGTTGATGGTCACCCAATTGCATGGCCCACCTTGCAAAGGTGACATTTTCAACTGCCCCCTACTGGTTTGTTTAAAAAACAACCATCAGTTATGTATTTAAAAATAAATAAACCCTGGTTTATAATTTTAATTGAGTATGTTTACCCTTCTTTTTTCTGTTTTACTTTAGATTAACATGGTGTAAGATACCACAGGCTTTGGGACTCAGCTGGAGAATGAATCCTGCAGGAACTTTTCAGAAAACAAAGTAGATTAACACAAGTAGCTTGATCAATTAAGCTAGTGTTGCACAAAGGCAGAAAGTTTTCTCCCTCCCTTTGGCCCTGAAGGAGAAGCCTTAGCTTTCTTTCAAACTAGCAATAATATTTCAAAAACCTGATCCATATAAAAATTTGTAAATATTTTTGCCAGAAGAAAGTCTCATTTTGAAATATCAGCTTTTCATGTAACAAACATACAGCATTCTTTGTCAAAAGTAATCTGGCAGTGGTCTGTCCAATACTGAGTACCACATGGATGTTCGGGGGCGGTGCGGTAAATTTTGATAACTGGGTTACAAATTTACAAAAAAAGGACCCTTGTCTTCCTTGCAGTTAAAAGGCCCAGAATGAGAGAGCTTGGAGGTGAGGTGTAGACAAGCAGTTGGGGACTACTTTCACCTCCTCCTCTGAGATAGATGTCTGTTTTTACTTTTGAAACAAGGATATGCTGTCCTGTTGCTGGGTATTGTTTTGAGCTCATTAACATGCATATCGTCTGCCACCTCTTGCTGCTTTCAGTGTTTGCTTTGAAGTTGCCTTGTTGGAACACTTGACTGTCATCTGTTTCTGGCCTTGCTCAGGCTTTCCTGCTTGTTTCTGTATTAATTTTTTTTTCTTCATGGTAGTCATATTCCACATTAGCAGTAATTACATGAGCAATCTGAAATGCTTTTAGTAAGATATTGTAATGTGTTTCTGCTTCAAACCATGCTGTATAAAAATAACTGATCAAAACAGTTCTTCTATTTCATCTCACTGTTTTCTTATTTGTGAGTACATATCACCTAGGATATCTTTTCATATACTGTTTTTTTTACACTGAGAAGGTCTGTCTGAACTTCTTTGAAGTAAGTACGTGGCCTTTTATTTCTGTTTGGTGAATATTCCTCACACCAGCCACCATCACTTGATACAGACATGAATAGTAGCAAAACCTGAAGAGGATGTCCTACAGTCTCCACTGTTTGGAGAGAAGTCACCTACTACAGGACAGGCCGAACAAAGAACGTAACAGAAGGCCACTAACTGTCACCTACAGCCCCCAACTAAAACCTCTCCAGCGCATCACCAAGGATCTACAACCTATCCTGTAACAAACATACAGCATGATGATCCCTCACTCTCATAGACCTTGGGAGACAGGCCAGTCCTCGCTTACAGACAGCCCCCAAACCTCAAGCAAATACTAACAACTACACACCACACAACAAAAACACTAACCCAGGAACCAATCCCTGCAACAAACCCCGTTGCCAATTCTGTCCACATATCTATTCTAGGGACACCATCATAGGACCTAACCACATCAGCCACACCATCAGGGGCTCATTCACCTGCACATCTATCAATGTGAGATATGCCATCGTGTGCCAGCAATGCCCCTCTGCCATATACACTGGCCAAACCGGACAGTCTCTATGCAAAAGAATAAATGGACACAAATAAGACATGAAGAATTATAACATTCAAAAACCAATAGGAGAGCATTTCAATCTCCCTGGACACTCAATAACAGACTTAAAAGTGGCAATTCTTCAACAAAAAAACTTCAAAAACAGACTTCAATGAGAAACTGCAGAACTGGAATTAATTTGCAAACTGGACACCATCAAAGTAGGCCTAAATAAAGACTGGGAGTGGGTGGGTCACTACAAAAAGTAATTTTCCCACTGCTGATACTTACACCTTCTTGTTAACTGTTGGAAATGGGTGACGTCCACCTTCACTGCATTGGCCTCATTAGCACTACAAAAGTAATCAACTGTTGAGAATAGGCCATTTCCACCTTAATTGAATTGGCCTTGTTAGCACTGACCCCCCCACTTGGTAAGGCAACTCCCATCTTTTCATATACACACACACACACACACACACACATACACACACACACACACACACACACACACAGTTTACTGTATTTTTCACTCCATGCATCTGATGAAGTGGGTTTTAGCCCACAAAAGCTTATGCCCAAATAAATTTGTTACTCTCTAAGGTGCCACAAGGACTCCTTGTTGTTTTTGCTGATACAGACTAACACGGCTACCACTCTGAAACCTGTTTGGAGAGTTTCCCATCTCCCACACAAATCGTTTATGGGATTTTTTAGGTAGTCACCAGCAATATTATTAACTGTTCTCAATTTTCTGCAACTAAAGCCACTGCCATTTATGACAAAGAAAAAAGTACGTTATGCACATTTGTTTTTCAAAATTCTATAATGCAATTTAAACTGCAATACTGAATCAAGAGTGAAGGATGAAAATTTCCATCAGACTTCCATTTCCAAAACATATTTTTTTATATTTATTGTAAATCCCCAAAACAACCCATCATCTTTAAGATTTTGAAAAGCTATTTATTTTGGGTTGCAACTGCTCATGCTTCATCTTAGGTAAGAGGGAGATTTATACAGAAAGCTTCAAGTTAATTGACCAACCATTTTTTGAGTTATTACACTTCAGAACAATTGCTGTTTTTTTGTTGTTGTCCTCCCCGATTCAGGGGGGGGGGGGAAGCAATGTAAGCTCTCTCATCTACTCAGTTAAAAATAAATGGCTTGTTGTAAAAAAGGTCAGTTGGGTCCAGTGCACACATTTGGATAGGATCACTTTGACAAAGTTTAGTTTCCAAATTAAAATGTTATTCAAGGTCAAGTAGTTAATGCTGGAACCTCCTCCGATCCCCCTGCCGGGATTATAACTTTAAGTAGCTTGGCAAACGTTCACGGAAGTTACAACTCCAGAGGCATGCCAAAGGAGGTCATCTACTGCGAGGCTTAGCAGTGTCATTAGAGTTACAGCCACTGCTGGAATAGCCAGAGATCTCAGAGAAGTTGAAGCTTAAGAAGTTGTGTGATTACATGAGAATCCTAGGGTGGGGTAGGCAACCTATGGCGGCACGCGAGCTTATTTTCAGTGGCACTCACACTGCCCGGGTCCTGGCCACCGGTCCGGGGGGCTCTGCGTTTTAATTTAATTTTAAATGAAGCTTCTTAAACATTTTTAAAACCTTATTTACTTTACATACAACAATAGTTTAGTTATATATTATAGACTTATAGAAAGAGACCTTCTAAAAATGTTAAAATGTATTACTGGCACGCAAAACCTGAAATTAGAGTGAACAAATGAAGTCTCGGCACAGCACTTCTGAAAGGTTGCCGACCCCTGCCTTAGGGTATGTCTACACAGCTGCAGTGCTTTAACGTGGCTGTGTAGTCGCGGCTCCAGCGCTGGGAGAGAGCTCTCCTAGTGCTGTAATAAAAACACCTCCACGAGGGGAATAGCTCCCAGCGCTGTAGCACTGTCTACACTGCCACTTTACAGAGCTGAAACTTGCATCATTCAGGGCTGTGTTCTTTCACCCCCCTGAGCGAAGAAAGTTTCAGCGCTGTAAGTGGCAGTGTAGACAAGGCCTTAGCTTTCATTTTAAAATTAAGTTTCTAGCCCTCACAGTTGTGGAGAAAAACCTAGAAAATATGACCTGTCAGAATGCAAATAAAAAAAAATCCAAAATGTACTATATTCCAAAATCTCATGATTTTTAGAGCACTCATATGCTTTGGGCAGCTAACTCTGGATTTTGGAGAGTTTGGGGGCTGGCAGCACTGAAGTCCTGATATGGCAGTTAGTGTTTGGTAATGGTCTCTTTGTCTCTAGTTACTTCTACCAGACTGCTCTCTGTGAGATCCAAGCACCTTCCTGGTGTTTCTAGAGATGTATTATAAAACAAGTCTAATTTGTTACACTTCCTGTATCTGATTGTCAGCGGTTGGGACGTTGAAACATAGAGTGTATGCCTTTTATATGGTTATAGGTCTTTCAATATTACGATTTATATTGCTGCATTTTGAGTGTTTGGGGGGATACATTTAACAAAACAAATCCCAAAAGGGATTATTCAGATATGCAGCCTAAATTATCCTTTTTTAAATTTCTTCCCGTCAGTTCCAGTTATAGTCCCTTGTACCACGTTAAATAATTAATCTTCTCCTCCCTTCTTGGTTTTTACAGCCCTCAAATACTTATAATCTTTTTCGTATTCCCTATCCATAAATTGGATTCAAGATGGACTTTTACCAGATGCACAGGTTGCATCTACATCATCTACACAATTCCCTCTTGACCCCAACTGGTGTTGAACTCAACTGCCCTGCTAGTATGGGTATGGTCACATGAATTGAACACCTATTGTGCAGTTGACCCCTCCACAGCAGCACAACCAAGTTCAACACAAGTTGAGGAGCGTGAGGGAACCTTCTCCAACCCTCAGTGTCGAACAGTTAAAATCCTATCATAGATACAGTGCCATTGTGTGGAAATATTACCTTCCTGCTCCACATTATGATGCCTCTCCTGTATGCGACTCAAAACTGCAGCAGCTCTTTCGTCACAATGCTGCATTGCAACATTTGGAGAGGTTACTGCCTCTTCATCAGTTAAGGCTGCACCCAGCTTCCTCATGCAAGCTGGAAGTCAGTTCAAACTGGTTTTGAGTTACAGGTCCTTAAAAAAAAAATATTACCCAGATTTGACTTATATCTAACATTTCTGTCTCCCTCTAGTTCAAAAATTACTTACTATCCCTGCAAATTTTCCATATCATTAAGTCACCTTACTATTTTTGAAGAACACAGGTTGCAATTAACAATTATTTGTGGGGCCACTCCTGCTCAGATCGATATCTGTGGGAGCTTTTTGCCATTGACTTCAGTGGAAGCAGGCCCAAGCACCAGTGAGCAGTTACTCTCTAGTGGCGGACTACAGCTTAGAATGAACAGAAAGTTTTGCCTGTAGCTAAGTGCTTACAGAGATCTGCCCTCTGTGCAATAGGGAAGTGCCCTTTGTTTCTGACCTGGATGACAGGGTTCTAATTGAATCTGTGCAGATATGTTATATATTAGGGAGAGGTGACTGCCTCTTCATAGTTTAGTTTCCAGCCTCGGTTCCATTAAAAGGCTGATTCTGAAAACTCAAAAGAAAAAATTCTCATGCTTTCACATAATTTAGGGCTTGGGTTTTGTAAGTGATGTGACACTGTTAGAACAACTTTAACTGGTTTTAAAAGAAAGATTTTTGTTTTTGGAATCCTGTTTTATTTACTATATACTGCCATAATAGGGGCTTGATTCTACCACTCTCCCAAGGTGAATAAAAATCGATGGTTTGGGGGGGGGGGGGGGGGGAGAATCTTTTTTCTTAAATTTAAATTAAATACAGGGTTTTTTTTTTTTTAAACAAGATTTAAAATTAAATTTGGAATAATGACAATTTATGTTAAGGCCTAAGCTTACTATAATTTATTAAAATGTTTAAATTAAATAAAAAATGTTAAGCAATACATATTTGCAGCCAAAGTTTTAAAGGCAGTCAAACCACTGAACCGGTGGAAGGCATGGCTAAGTACCTGGAACCAGAGTTTGCTGAAGTGCTCAATTAACTTTTGATGGCAACTGCCTCTTCTGCCAGTGCAGAGAGAATATTTTCTTCATTTCAATTTATTCAACTAGTTCAGTTCAAGGAATAGTTAATTGAAAGTTAAGAAACCACTTGAGAACTGAAAAAGCGGGAAACCTTGTTTTCCTCTTCCACTCTAAGAATAAAAGCTAAGTGTGAAAGGACAAGCTCTACCAGTTCTAAAACCCTGAAGAACATGGTGACTAGAAACAAGCAGTTCAATTCACTAATCACAAATACTTCCTGTGTTTAATAAATCAGTTTTAAATCCAAAATATGTTTTGATAAACTTTCTTATGTATATACCACATTTCAGGTAATTTAACCAATACATTTTTTTTACAATGCTGTTTTTGTGCATTTTTAATTGAATTTGAATTTCTATCCAAACAGAGCTGGACACAAATCACAAGAAAGAAACTAATCATCTCGTAAATAAGAAATGCATCATTCACCATTTTCTTCTAGTAAAAATTAAGAATCTGAAAAAATATAAATTAAGCTATATAATTGCTTAAATAAATGAGTATAGCTATAGCATACCCACCTGGTTAGCAAAAAGAAGCAGCCAATTTATTGTAAAGGCTATATTTAATTGTAAATCAACATGTTTTAATGGCTACTACCTAATAAGAATTACACTCTATGTAGGAAAATAAAAAGTAAAAATGCAAAACAAGATTAAAATCAAAGATTTGAATCCAAGTTTCCTGCTTGCTGATTTAAAAATCAATCCGCTCGGCACTGTCCTGCACCTTGTGCAATCATTTACACCTGTTCAGAGCACATTCTGATTTGTCAGCACATAACACCTACTTTGGGCTCTCTTTGATTACACAAGGTGCAAGGAAGTGGATATTCAGGGCAATAAATCTTTGGCTGTGCTCGTGCTTTCAAGCACACACTTCCCACTGGATACCTGAGTTTAGGATTATCTCTTCAGACACTCCAAATCAAGACTTTCTTCTACATGTTAGTCACTACCACTGAATATGTGATGACTGAGTTTTGAATAGGAACCCACTGGAAAGTTTGCGGAGGTGAATATGGCTAATGACTAATATTCTGGTCTGAGTAACGCCAATCTGAGTAATCCCAGCAGAGGCCATTTTGTTCACGTTGTGCCTGCTGCTAAGCACAGGGTTATCAGGAAAAGTAAACAACATGTATGTGTTTTGGAAGCATGGCGAGAAAAGACAGCCCTGACAAGACTCCATTACAGCAGACACACAGAGAGCACCTCTCGCATTCAGAAAACTCAGCCTGGAAAAAAACAAAAATAAAACAAAACCCTGGAGAGCAAAAGCTATATATTTTGCCAATCCCTTTCCCCTTTACAGTTGTTTAAGATTTATAGTCTCTCTCATAACCCAGCTTCACTACTGCTTGGGCCTGCAATAATGTCAATCCCATTTAAGACATTGCAGTCTGTTACTTTGGAAATTACTGTGATGGTGGTTCATGTTAGGCACTGACTTCCTTGCAGGAATAAAACGGGAAGGGAAGATGGGCTATTAGCGAGAGTGACCATAGTTAACCAAAAATTATGATCTAAACAGAGAACGTGAAATACTTGTAGGTGGCAAATACATTTCAGTTTCATTTATGGTCTATTTTTAGAGTTTTCTCATAGTACAGTACGTAAGTGCCTCTTTTAAAAGGAAAAGGTAAATTTGAAAGGGGAGAATTTGGGGAGGGGGAGGAAGAGCTGTGCAGTTTTCACTCACATACATTGTGGATTAATTCACTCTACAGTGAAGCTGCTTGTCTAATTCAAACTCGAAGGCTTAACTTGTCAGTGTTGCCATGAGCAGAAGCTGTCAACAATTAATTCGCAGCTGCAGGTGACATGCAGGCCTTGGAAATTCAATTAGCTGAGAGCCATTTGGTAGAGGAAACCTCTCTTAAATGATGTCGAGAGACCATGGGAAAAAACTGGATTTGGATTGTGACTATCAAGCATAATTGGGGCTGATCAATTAAAAAAAAAAATCATAAAAATGTGCCACAAATGGGCAGCAGACCGGAGGGGAGGGGGGATAAATCAAATTCCACCAGATGCACAGTGCAGAATCAGTGCTTCAGCACTGTGTGAAAGCAGCAGAAGCAGAGACCCAGCAGCTCCTAGATTTTCATTTCCCATTCTCTGCTTCACTACAAACAAGGACATTTACCGTAGCTTTCCTGAAAAGGATGACTAACCTCTGTGTCCAGTCAAAAGCTTTTAGCCTTACGTCACAGCACTTCAGGTGAAAGTTTTGTTTAAAAAGACACTAAGGCTATGGCTACACTACGCAGATTTTAGTGACATGGCTGTGCCCCTACAGCCGTGCCGCTAAAAGCCGCGCAGTGTAGCTGTTTGTCAGCAGGAGAGAGCTCGCCTGCCAACAAAAAACTTCCAGCTCCCACGAGCGGCAGTGGCTTTGTCGGCAGGAGAGCGCTCCTGCTGGCAAAGTGCTGTTCACACTGGCGCTTTACATCGGTTAAACTTTTGTCGTTCGGGGGTGTGGTTTTTTAACACCTCTGAACGACAAAAGTTTTGCCGACGAAGTGCCAGTGTAGATGTATACTCCTTAATTGTTGGAGTTAGAGTATCTAGAGAGCTTCTAAGGAATGCAATCCCACTGTTTATTTCCACTGCTCGAGTCTCTAGGCCTATCTAGTGAAAGGATATGGTTCCTTTTATCAAGGCCAAAATCATTCTAAAATTAAGTTGTAATGAGTAGGCTGGAACAACAAGCTGTCTTCATGATCTAAAAGTCATGCTTCTTTTACTAGGCTGAACAGAACCACCATCCCAAATGCACACATCCGCCAAAGCTTTTCACAGAGGTTACAAATTGAAGACAGCTATGCTATTTGATGGTCTGAGTCATTCAGCATATTCAGAAGTGAAGTGTTTCAGTATCAGATTATGAAATATGGCTAGAAACATAATTGGAGATGAGGTCTTGTTCTTATGGAGCCAATTTCTGGAATACATTCTATTCCCCTTTCAGTGTGCCTACACATCACTATCGCTCCAGTGTTACTTCCAAGCTAGCATATACAATATTGCTGCTCTCTGGCAGGCCCACTGTCACAATGTGTATTTGGACCAGCAGAGTCTCCTTTTCTCCTCAGGTTCCCAGAGGAAGCCTAAAAGGAAGCAGAATTTCATCTAACATATACTGTCATTGGCCCACCCCATCTCAGACATGAGAGATGTAAGAGGCTAGAAAGTAAAAGAAAGACTGGCGACTAAACTAAGAGAAATGTAAACAAAGTGCAAAGGGACAAAACAAACAAACAAAAACAAAAAACAACAATCAACGAAGGCTGGGAGGAGAAGAGAGATGTGCCATTTGAGAGAAATATAGGGAAAATAAGCACTTCCAAAATTCGTGGCTACATAAAGAGCCAACATTTAAAAACTACAAGAAACCCACTGCTCCCCCAAAACCATGATGTGAAGAAACTGAAATTAAGATAATACTCTGCTTTACTTCTCACCTTGCAGTAAGAAATTTGGTTAGATGAAACATGAAACCCTGACCATTTTGCATTGTTTATTTTAAGACAAGATTTGCAGTATGGGAAATTCATTGCTTAAAAGAAAACAAGCAATCTTGGACCTGAGTGTCTTTTCACTACGGCTCATTAGTATCTATCAGTTTCCTCTAATTTTCCCACAAGAAAAGGGCTTAGATCACACCACATACTCAACAAAACACCCTACAACAGCCCTTTCCATCAAAGCCAGGCCCCAATCATCCTTTTCCCTCTTGCTACAAAATGCATTTGAAAAATAACACCTCAGTTCTCTATTGTCAAACTGCCCTTCAGACAATATTGTGAGATAATTACCCTCTAGAGCATGTGTGAGGACACTTTCAGAGCCGACGGCTACTTACAACAAAGCTACCAAACATCCACCAGACAGCCAAAACACCCACACTCCCAGCTCATCTTTCCTGGGCTGTGGGTCAGGGAGTAAATATGTGAATCTTCCCAGCAGAGTATCATTGTCATGATAAAATAGTTTTACAAAGATATAATAATACATATTAAACAAAACAGACATACAAAGGGGTTTCTTCTCATTTAGAAACCCTTGTTGCCAATGACAGCTTCAAATACAACTTCATCCACAGCACTTTCAAGAAACCCAAGACTTTTGTGGCTCAGGCAAAGGAGCTAAAATATATGTGACATATCAACCACACTTTCATGCAGTCAGCAAAAACAGATTCAGGGAACCAGGAATGAGAACCTTTTCTGTGCAAAACAACAGTTAGAAAAATGAAGAGGAGAAAAAGAAAAGCAAATTTCCCTCCTCCCTGTTTTTCAACTTCTGATTAAAAAAATTAAAATATAACATTGCCACTCCTTTGTTATGAGCTTCCTTTCATGGGAAGCGTGCAAAATCCTCACTTGTTTCCATATAAACCCTGTTGCCTGGGGCAAAGGAGACCAGGTAATTAGTACTGCAGCAGCCTTAACTTATGAATTATTCTGTTTTGCAGGCATTTAGCTCACTTTCAACATTGCTGTATCTTATATGGTTGAAATGTATCATTCTGGAATAGAGTTACTGGTTAAAAGGAGCAAGAAGGCAGTGTGAATGAAAACAGGCCAGTTTAAATATTGAGTCCAACTGCAAGTTTTCCAAGCCCAATAAAATGGCTTACTAAGAAAAGATGAGGAAGGGAGTGTTTGCATCAGAAGAGAACCAAAAAAAGGGTTAGAAAATGAGAGGCGAGCAGACAATCTGAAGAGCTTTTTGTTTACATTAATCCATCCCTGGAAATATATTGCTGAGGTTTTCAAAATTGGCTTAGAGGAACTGAGTATTCTAATCACTTAGACGGCTTTGGAAACGTCAGCTTACACATTTAGTTAATAAAATACAGATAGTCAAATAACTGGTTAGTCAGTTTTCATTTCTGTAGTGGAGGACGTAAACAACTCTTTTCCCTCCCCTCCAGCACCCACCTGGGACACAGGCCATCTCCAATGTAGAGACTCAAGAAATATGGTCATCACCTCACCTCCTGGGAGCATGATTTTTCACCTGCCTTTACCACAAAAAGTAACTGCGGCAGCATCACACCCAAACCTGAGGTTTAAGGAACTGAAAACCTCCTCCAAATCAGTGAATACCTCTTAAAAACAAGTCACTAAGGCAGTGGCTTTCAAACTTTTTTTTTTACTGGTGACCCCTTTCACATAGCAAGCCTCTGAGTGTGACCCTCCCTAATAAATTAAAAACACTCTTAATATATTTAACACCATTATAAATGCTGGAGGCAAAGAGGGGTTTGGGGTGGAGGCTGACACCTCACGACCCCCTGAGGGGTCCCACCCCCCAGTTTGAGAACCCATGCACTAAGGCAAGGGTTACATTACAGTTTAAGTTATGTCGCTGAGGGATGTGAATTAGCCACCCCGCTTAGCGACATAACTTACGCCAACTTAAGCACTGGTGTGAACAGCGCTATGTCAGCGGGACAGCTTCTCACCCCGACATAGCCGCTGCTGCTGGGGGGGGACGGGGGCGCTAGAGTAATTAAGCCGATTAGAGCATTGATGCAGCTGTGCGGCTGTAAGCTCCCTAGTGTGGCCATAGTCTAAGAGGTATATAAAAGCAATGTGCCACCTTTTCCCCACCCAGCTACAGGGCGCTCTCAAACCTCAGATCTCACACCGCATCACAAAAAGCGCGTAACAATCAACCCTTCCAGGAGCTCCTTTCCCTCCAGACTCTGCTCCCCTAAATGTTCAGTTTAAGTCATTCTACTGGCAGCTCCTGCTCAGAAAGAGAACAGCAATTTCACTCACCTCAATGGGCTCAGACGGTATTTTCAATTTGGATAGTTTGGCCTTGGCATTTGCTTTTAAATCGGCTATTTTCCCATAGGGTTGTCCAGGGTATTCCTCCGGAAGTGGCTTGAGCTCCGGTGACTCATTTGGCGCCTGATCTTGGCCATCCATTGGTCTGACATACGCAGTAGGTTTCTGCTGCATCGCACTGTTTTTGGGCGGCAAGGCTGGAGGAAATGTCTGAGAAGATGGTTGGGCCAGATTAATGGCTGAACTGTCCCGGGTTTCGTTATCATGCAATCCTGCCACGAAGTCCTGAGGCGATTTCATTGGATTGTAAGTCTGCCCGTGACTTTTGTTGTTGTTCTGTGACCTGGAATGGATATGCTGACTGGAATGTAGAGGTGACAGGGGTGCCACTGGAGAAGACAAAGAGGACAGTAAGGGAGAAAGCTCTGAGAGGGTGGCTTGCAGTTCAGCAGCACCATTTTCATCAACACGTCTATCATTTTTCTTGTGGCGACCACCACGATGGCTTTCCTGACCACTGCGTCTCTGTTCTGGACCTTGGCTCTGACCACTGGACAAGCTGTGACTTTTGGTGTGCAAACTTGCAGCTGGTTCCATTCTTGCTTGTGTCTTTGGGTAGCGGATGGAGTTACTAGAAGAGGGGGGAGCCAAACCGGGGGGTCCCATGGCCTGGTGGCGGGTGCTGTGCTGGAATGAGGTTGGTAATGTACTGCTGGTCTTTTCAGGAAAGAACGGGCGATCAGGCTTTCCCTGATGGATCAGAGGAACAATGCTCTTCGGTATCCCTATGAGATTCTGATGGGACTTGGTGCTGATTAGCTCCTTCACCTCTTCATAATTACCCAGCATGTTCTGAATTCGACTGGACAATTCATCTTCTTTGTTAGTCTGGAACAGGAAAGTAGAGAAGGGAAAATACAAGAGTTAGAAAAAGATAACCAAGAACCAGGTTCAAGAAAAGGCATATTAATAAGTGGCTTACTGTCAGTAGAAACAGCTTCATCACAATTTTAGGGTACAATTATGCATGCTTTACTTTCCCTAGGTAGCACTTACTCATGCCTGCAGTCTCTCTGCCGTGAAAGGAATTGCTTGCACGAGTGTTAATCAACGTGAGTAAAGGGTGCAATCAGGACTTTAGCAGTTCCCCGCATCCCCAACCAACTACCGTGTTTCCTGCTGTACTTAGTGATGAATGGGTAGTCCTAATGAGTCACAAGTGCTCACTGGCTGGCTCAAGGAGACCATGAGGTCTCAAACTGGCCCTCCCTACTACACCGTCAACACAGCTTCCCAGCTTAGCACTTTAGTAATATGCAAAGCAAAACACCTGGGGGTTGCATGTGCACATTTCGGGGGCTGCGATGCTTACTGAGAAGGTTCTACTGTACATGTAGACATGTTATAGTGCACATGAAGGTCACATCTCCTTCCCCCTCCTCTCTGCAACATGATACATTATCAATACCTTGTAAGGTTCTGCAAAGAGGGGGGCATTTTCCGGGTATGTCTCTCTCTCCTGAAGAGCTTCCTGATTCCGTCTCTCTCTCTCTCTGATCCGGAGCAAATTTCTATCCTCATTGTACAAGCTTTTGGAGAGAGAAGGAAAAAAGATTCGTTAGCATTTTACTTCCACCTAGTGCTGTCGAAACAAGGGTCTGTGCTGTGCAAAAGCCATTTCCTCAGCTAACACACCACACTTCCAACAAGCCAATTGAGTTTAACATCATAAAACCTATTGGATAATTGGACTGATGTATCAGTCACATAAGGCAGTCGGAACATGGCATGGGAAGAGCTCACACAGCAGATGTGTCAGTGTGCAGGCTACGCTGAAGAGTTTTATTCCTGACATCATACACCAAGGAGAGCAAATGGATTAATAACTTTATAAAGATGCTCAGCTAGAAGAGAAGTCAGCAAGGTTTCTGACCGCAGAGCTGTCATTCAAATTCAGAGGCAGCGGTCTATGTGAGAATTGAAACACTGCACACAACATCCTCTTGACTAGGTGTACATTTTAAATTAAATGCTTTATTTTCAATTAAATATTTATTTTGCAAGTTGTTTATTTGGGAGGCCACATAGTCTGATGAAAGGATTCAAGCAAGAGGGTCTAAGAATCAAGAGAACACTGACTAGAGCCACTCACAAACAAGCAGAGATAACAGGGAAGTCCCTTGACCTCTTTGTGCCTACATCAATTCAGCTATAGAACCGTGACACATCCACAAAAGGAAGACTTCATAGAAAGCCAGATGCAGTAATTGAGCTTCCCTGAACAAATGTTACTGAAAAATAAAAGAATCCATTGCTCTAATATGTATGTACGTTTTGTAAGAAAAAGTCTGTGTGAGTTCCACCCTTCCTTTCTCACAGCCTACTGCACACGCACAGTGATTACATTCCTCTTGACATGAAAGGCCATAATGGTGTCCCAATATTAAAATATCAATAACTCCCCACCTCCCCCTTTCCCTAGCGTTGAAAAGTTTTAGACATACCCAAAAGAAAGGCAGAGGCCTGTCTTTGCATAAACAACAAGGAGTCTGGTGGCACCTTAAAAGACTAACAGATTTATTGGGGCGTAAGCTTTCGTGGGTAAAAAACCCACTTCTTCAGATGCATGGAGTGAAAATTACAGATTTAGACATTATTATACTGACACATGAAGAGAAGGGAGTTACCTTACAAGTGGAGAACCAGAGTTGACAGGGCCAATTCAATCAGGGTGGATGTAGTCCACTCCCAAATAATTGATGAGTAGGTGTCAATTCCAGGAGAGGGAAAGTTGTTTTTGTAGTGAGCCAGCCACTCCCAGACCCTATTCAAGCCCAAATTAATGGTGTTAAATTTGCAAATGAATTTTAGTTCTGCAGTTTCTTTTTGAAGTCTGTTTTTGAAGTTTTTTTTGTTGAAAGATGGCTACTTTAAAATCTGCTATAGAATGTCCAGGAAGATTGAAGTATTCTCCTACTGGCTTTTGTATGTTACCATTCTTGATGTCCGATTTGTGTCCATTTATTCTTTTACGTAGGGACTGTCCGATTTGGCCAATGTACATGGCAGAGGGGCATTGCTGGCACATGATGGCATATATAACATTAGTAGATGTGCAGGTGAATGAGCCCCTGATGGTGTGGCTGATGTGGTTGGGTCCTCTGATGGTGTCACTAGAGTTGATATGGGGACAGAATAGTCAACGAGGTTTGTTACAGGGTTAGTGTGGTGAGTATTTGCTTCAGGTTGGGGGGCTGTCTGTAACTGAGGACTGGCCTGCCTCCCAAGGTCTGTGAGAGTGAGGGATCATTTTCCAGGATAGGTTGTAGATTGTTGATGATGTGCTGGAGAGGTTTTAGGTGGGGGCTGTATGTGATGGCCAGTGGTGTTCTGTGGGTTTTTTTACCCATTAAAACTTATGCCCAAATAAATGTGTTTGTCTTTAAGGTGCCACCAGACTCCTTGTTGTTTTTGTGGATACAGACTAACACGGCTGCCTCTCTGATACTTGTCTTGGCATAGGAGTCAGTTAGTTCACTCATGAAGGATTTAGGATAGTTTCTTAATTCTGTACTAGTCCATGACACATTTTAATGTACAAATGTGATGACAAAACACTATTCGATTGTAAAGATCATATTTTGCTCTAATGGTTCATCCAGCAATCTGTCCACTGCTGGCAGGGTATCTGTGACTTTGTTCAACTTTTGGGATATGATGCTATCCAAAGGCAAACTTCCAGATAAATGAGTACAGCCAGTGTATACATATGACATTAAGGAAAATTAATGTGTTAAGTGTTAGCCATATGCAAATTTTAAAAAAATTAATCTTTATTATTCCTTATTTTTTTCCAAATGTAGCAAAGAGCATGAATTCCCAATGAGTAGTACACATATGCCAGATTTGAAAGGCTCACAGTCAATTACAAAAAAAATAATCAGAAACCTCTTTATGAAACATGTTCATGTACTATTGCTCCAGGTAACATGTAGCTGAAATAGTAAGGTTTTTTCAGTTTGTTTACTTTGTATACTTAACAGCACTTTGTGTGTAGTAAGTTTCACTTATTCCTGTGTATAGTCAGTTAGCTAGTCAGTTTCTCAAAGTGATTTTGTTGTAGTTTTGGACGGGGAGGGAGGAAGAGAGTTCACACAGCAAATAAGGTGGAGGGGTTTTGTTGAGGTGGGGGGTTTTTTTTTTTCCATCTTTTGTTTTTTAAATAGAAACGTGTGATTGTAAAAGTCACAAATATTGACACAGGGAATCTGGGCCAAATTTGGTACCTGAAACTACGTTTGCCTCCTTTAAAAAAAAAAAAAAATGTAAGATTTAAAGTTGACAATGAACCTTAAAGTTTTAAGAATGCTGCTATTTGAATTGTCTGGAAAGGTTGTTTTGTTTTGTTTTTTTAAAGCATGAAACAGCATTTTCCTCACATTCTAGTAAGTAAAATGGTTTAATATATTTTCTTTGAAAACTTTGCAAGAGTCACTTCACGACTGAGAATAAACATGGAAAAGGTCAGGCCAAAAGGCTGTTTTCGGAAAAAGTTAATAGCATGAACATCAGATCTTAGAATGGACGGGCCTCCCACTCTTAACTACAGAGTCTCTTTCACAATACTGTGCATCTGTATAATTTGAGACATGTCCTCTATTGGGGGCACCATATAATTCCTTGGCAGGAAAATAGAATCCAATATATCTTTTTCACTCTGGTTTAGGGTGACCAGGTGTCCGGAACACCTGGTCGAAAAGGGATCCTGCCTGGCCACCCTTCCACATAGGAGGTAGGAGCGGGAGGGGGGACATGCCACTGCTTCCCCGCACCACGCCCCAACCCCTACCCCAGACCTGATCCCCCTCCCGCCCTCCGAACCCCTCAGTCTCAGCCCGGAGCCCCCTCCTACACCCCCAACCCCTCACCCCCAGCCCTACCCCAGAGCCTTCACAGCCCCCACCCCAACCTAGAGCCCCCTCCCGCACTCTGAACTCCTTATTTCTGGCCGGAGCCCTCATCCCCTCCCGCACCTCAGCTCCATGAGCCAGCCCAGTGAAAATGAGCGACTGAGGGAGGGTGGGGAGAGCGAGCGGGGATGGAGTGAGCAGGGGCGGGGCCAGGTTGTTCAGTTTTATGCGAGTAGAAAGTTTGCAACACTATTCTGGTCAAGGTATTCAAAAAACAGGTGCTTAAAGCTCCTAAACCCATACTCAGGCCCCACAATAAGTGGCATTGTTTTAAAAAACATTCAGCATCCTGTATCTCCCATTCAAGTCAGGATTAATGCTGGGCGCTCAGTATTTTTTAAACCAGACCACTTAACCAGGTGTCTAAATATAGATTTAGGAGCCTAACTTTAGATGCCTATTTTTTTTTTTTTAAAAGAGTCTTTGCCTACAATCCTAAAGTAGGCAGGGTGCATGTATGTTTTTAGACTAAAGTTCTGAACCCCTATTTAACCCCTCGTCTGCTGACCACAATATTGTTAACTACCATGACACCATAGTGTATGCTGGTAATAAACTCTCTAGAAGGCTAGACAGCCTGGGGGAGCTGAAAACATTTTCTGTCACCTAGCCAGCCAAGCTATAAACATCATATGTTAGACAACTTGAGAACATACTGTTCTTTTTTTCATTTTAAGTGAGGAAACAAATATTTTCCAGCTAGAGAAAGGGATTTACATTTTGAACTTCAATTTCAATTACACTCTCTCTTTCTCTCTCTTCAGAGAGATATGCTCTAGACATTATTTTGTGGAAGTTCTGTGGCCTGTGATATACTGGAGGTCAGACTAGATGTTCATAATGCCTTCTGGACTTGGAATCTATAAGTGTAAATTGCAGTCACATCCTGAAGTGTTATTTACTTTTGTTCCAACTTCCATCATTACAAAGAGATGTAGGTGAAACCAAGGGTGTGGAACTCTTCCCATCTCACACCAATATCATATTTCCCTCACTGTTCCCATAAGTATAAACTCACTTTCCCAGTCACATTGTGCAAGAATTGATAGAAGACCCTTCATCATTCATTGGGCATTTGAGGAATGAGCATGAAATAGAAAATTCATCAGCTTCCTCACTTGGGACCAGATTTAGCTTCTTTGACTGTAAGTGGGGGAAACGCTTAAAAAAGACCAAGATTTCCTCTCCCATTTTGTTCTGATCTGCATGCACTGACAGTCCATGGGGAAGTCATGAAAACCCAGACTGCCCTTGTAGATGTACTCAATTCTGAGCATTTTTTCCCATAATGATTTTTTTATTTTACAATTATGGGTGAACTAATTCTCATGAAGGGAGTGACAGCACAGGCTAGAGCAAAGTGCCTGCAGGTGTTGTGAAAGCTTTCCTTACATTGTTAATTAGAGATAATGCAACATCTTTCCAGCTCCAGACCTAGGCCTCTCCTGAGAGCGGCCACTGAGCTGGCACAACTTTATGTAGAAGGAATATCTCATGCCAAGCAAACACTGTTTAAAATATTAATCTAAACAACATGAGGGGGAAAAAAAATCAACCTATCTGCCAAATCTTGGTTTATCTCAAGGATAACAGATTTTTATTTGCTTGCTTGCTTGCGTCCAAGAGAATAAAGTATAAAAATACAGAGGCAAAAACCAAAACCATTTAAAGAATGCTTCAACATTATTAGATTTAGAATAAACCACCCCTTCCTTACACAGACCCCTCCCTAACATTTAAAAAAAACCCTCAGTTACTCTTATTTTAAAGAGGGGGCCATTTGAAAATTAAAAAGGTATTATGCACCATTATTCAGGATGAGAAATAGCCATTGCTCAAAATAGAGCAAGTGTAAGATGTGCATTTGAAACATTCTGGGATATTTAGTTGATAAAAATAATTGCTAGAAGTAAATAAGAGTTTTAAAGACACATATATTGTCCTCTACCAACACGTATATGGACAGGAATAGGATGGTTATGAAGTGTCAGGGGAGGATGGTGTTATGTAAGAATTCTGATGATGTTTTACGGGATCCTCGATTTCTCTCCCAACCAACTCTTTCAACTAGTATATGCCAGCAATTAACACACTAACTCAGGGGTAGGCAACCTATGGCACACATGCCAAAGGTGGCATGCGAGATGATTTTCAGTGGCACTCACACTGCCCAGGTCCTGGCCACCGGTCCGGGGGACTCTGCATTTTAATTTAATTTTAAATGACGCTTCTTAAACATTTTAAAAACCGTATTTACTTTACATACAACAATAGTTTAGTTATATATTATAGACTTGTAGGAAGAGACCTTCTAAAACATTAAAATGTATTACTGGCACGCGAAACCTCAAATTAGAGTGACTAAATGAAGACTCGGCACACCACTTCTGAAAGGCTGCTGACCCCTGCACTAACCACTTGGTAATCCATGAAAATATGTTTAACAAGGGATGAAGATTTAAGATGTGTATTCTTTACTGCAGGTGCTCTTCTGACTCAAGGATCTATCAACCCTTGGTTAATGAGAAGCTGGAATGATAGATGTAACAATTTTCTGCAATATCCCTGACAAACTTCATGGAATTAAACTGAAGTATCTTTGGAGTCCATTGTACTAAATGCAAATGTATTATTGTGGGCCTGGACTGCATGTAACCTATTGTGGGAAGATGAGATCTGAACCCTGGGAGGGTTTATGAATTCCAAAGGACCATAATGAACAATGTGCCAGATAAGAATGGACTTTCGGGACAAACAGTATCAAGTGGTTTGCCTGGGGAATGTCTAGGGGGAGGTGAATGCAAATTCCCTACCTCTGATTATGCAAAAACTGGCCTTTTGAAGCTACGCCCTGAGGAGAGAACCACTGGCTATTGATTACCTGTTCCTAGAGTCTCAAGATCAAAGGCCCAAGCTGTATAAAGGAAAGACTGAACTATGGATGGGTGGGATAGTTTTGAGCTAAGGCGGTTATGAACTTGTGACCATAGAAAAACCCTTTTTTGTGGGGTATGAAGGACTGACTCCTACCAGAGCCCTTGTTGGAACTGGGGGTGATCTCTGGTAAGCTTATCATCATGCATGTAGATTCCTTTATTATTTTAATATGTTTTCTCTGTAATGCTTTCCCTTAAGAATAAATCCACTTCTTAGAAAGCGCAGATGCTGACCTATTTCAGTGGTCTGGGTTGCTGGCAATATCACAGTATAGGTAGGGCATTATGTAGCCTGGAAAATCCACAGTCAGGAGAGAGAGAGACACAGGTCTCTACCCAAGAGAGGTGACAGCTGAGGAGCGGGAAGCCTAGAGTGGGTGCCCTTGAGGGACCACAGAGGGAAAACACAGGTGCAACTGCCCTGAACTGTGAGAGCTGGCATCTTGCCATCCCTCTAGGTGGCTTTGACAGTCATCTGTAAAGACCCAAGTAACTTCTTGCTTGCTTAGTTTTTAGAAGTAAACTAAACTCTCTGTCTTTTCAGTCTCTTTGCATTAGTTATGTTCTCAAGTGGACAATGTCTGCCTGTAATGTTTTGGATGGCTTCAGTTAACATCCTGGGTATTTTTTCCACATGCAAAATGAGCCAGTTTTCCTTTAGGGAAAACACACGGTGAGACAACCTGATCACATTTTCATGGATTGCATCTTTGTGCAAACAGAGATGTCGTGTACTGTCAGTGCAAACCTGGGTTCTGCATGTGTCTGCTCTGTGGGTGGGCCTGGTTGAGGGGACAACAGGCACATGTTATAGCTAGAGAGCCAACAGGTTGTTCTGATTATTCTGCTACTAAAGAGAGAGTGTATATACATGTCTGAACAAATTCTCACGCGTGTGCGCGCACACACAAAACATCTTTAGCAATAAACTAAAGTTGAAGAGCGTTAGTTCTAATCTATGAACATATAAAATTGTGATTTTATTGATGCGAAAACCACGACTAGCCTGTAAATCTCTCCCTACTTGACTCAGCTGTGAAGGAAATAAAAATATATATTCTGCTTAAGAACACTGATCATTTTAAATTAAGAAATGAGGTCTAAGAAAAATGTGGAGGTTGTTTTCGTTGAATGATCATAGATCACACGTCTGTTGCTTCCCACAAATTGAACCAAAGAAAAGCAATAAAATGTTATCACGGAGCATGTAGTTCCTCTGTATACGTAATTTTATCAAATCAGCTTATGTTTCAGAGCACTACACACTGACCGATTCATTTCTTTGTTACTAGGTGCTTGATACAAAGCCCAATGATGTCAATGGAAATGTGTTTATCTGCTTCAGTGGGCTTTGGATCAGGCCCTAAGCGAGAATTCTTCAGACATGCATTGTAGGTATGATCTTAGGTACATATAGATCGGGGTGGGCAAACTACAGCCTGCGGGCCAGATCCGGCCAGCCAGCCAATTTAATTCGGCCCTCGAGCTCCCGCTGGGGAGCGGGGTCTGGGGTTTGCCCCACTACTGCACTCCAGCCGGGGAGCAGGGTCAGGGACTGCTCCGCGCGCACACGCACATGCTGAGGCTCCTGGAAGCAGCGGCATGTCCCCACTCTGGCTCCTCCTATGCAGCTCCTGGCCAATGGGAGCTGCGGGGGCAGCGCCTGCGGACGGGGCAGCACGCAGAGCCACCTGGCCACACCTCCATGTAGGAGACAGAGGAGGGACGTGCCGCTGCTTCCGGGAGCTGCTTGAGGTAAGCGCTGCCTGAAGCCTGCACCCCTCAGCCCCTCCCATGCCGCAACCCCAATCCCATCCCACCCTCCGAACCCCTCAATCCCAGCTCAGAGCACCTCCTACACCCCAAACCCCTCATCCCCAGCCCCACCCCAGAGCTCACACCTCCAGCTGGTGGGCCCCACCCCCGCAACCCAACCCCCTGCCCCAGCCCAGAGCCCCCTCCCACACCCTGAATTCCTCATTTCTGGCCCCACCCCAGAGCCCGCACCCTGACACAGAGCCCTCACCCCCTCCTGCACCCCAACCCCAATTTTGTGAGCATTCATGGCCTGCCATACAGTTTCCATACCCAGATGTGGCCGCCCTTGGGCCAAAAAGTTTGCCTACCCCAGATGTAGATGAACCTCAAGCAGAGCACAGGAGAATCCTGGCTTGTATACTGTTGGGCAATTCAGAGGGCCTGTGTTCTGATACATGTGCATTAAATACGAGTCTTTCAAAAATGTCTCAAATGAAATTAAGAGCATTTTGTAAAAATAAAACCAAATAACGTACATTTCATCTCCACCACTGCCTCTTATCGATATCATAAAATAAAATAAAAATTATAAAATTAAAAAGCACACAACAGGACAAAAAAGTTTTCAAAAAGGACGCTGAAAATTCATAAGACATTGAGATTGGAAAAAAAAGAAAAAAAAAGCTGATGAGTTATTTTCATTTGCCCCCCCCCCCCCGAATATAATCCACAGTCACTAGTGAGTTGTCAATGCTTAGCATTTTAAAATTTCTGATCTAGAATGTGATATTGTACGATTAACAAAATCACGTCTAGAAATTAATGGTTTAAAAAAAAGAGCAGAAAGCAGAAACAATGAAAAGCTAACAAAATTCAGCATACAATTTATGATCTTGTAAACTGCATTCTACTAAATATATAGTATGACATTCAAGTGGATTTGGCACATCTTTCTGTCATTCCCAGAAGGGAAAATAGAATTCCATATTCCAATACAGTTGCTTTCCTCATAGATTCAGGAGGTATTTAAATGAAGAAAAAACCTCCACTTTCTGCCTCCATTCACACTTGTTATAACCACCTAATTAAAAAGAGCATCAATTCCTTCCCATCTGCATACTGATACTGAGTGTAAAACAGCATCTTAAATTCTGTTTGTTGCAAAAACACCACTTGTAATGTGTCTAAAGACCTTTTCTGTCTCTGAACCTTCCCTGCCCCCGACCCATGAATTTAAAAAGAAAAAGAAAAAAAGCCAAACACAAAGATACAGCAGGGAAAAAAGGAAAAAAGCCCAAACTAAGTTTTTGTGATGACACCAATTTCAGCAGAATACAAACATGTCTGCTCTGGAATAGTCTGGCTGATGTGAGTATTCTCACATGTACTGGTCTACCAGGATCTGCTAAATTAGTTTAGTCATGCATTATTACTAAATGCCATTTACTGCTGTCATGGAAACTATTGGCCCAGACTGTTGACTAGGCACAGTTGACTACCCACTTGTCCTGTGCACTCTGATTTGCTTTTTAACGAACCTGATCTACTCTCTTGCTCACTTTTAAACCAATCCTCCAACCCTCATTCAGGGTTAACAGAGGCGTATTTTCCTCTCATTTAAGTGCACAAAAGGAGATACATTTTTAAACAAGAAGGGGGTGGCTGCGTTGGTATCCATTAGCTTCAAGTTTGGAATTTTCCAACTACATGGCCAATTAGAAGTAAGGTCTCCTCTATACACAAACTAGAGCCAAAAACTAAGATTGGTTTTAATTCACACCTTCATCTATTTCTGTGCACATCTGTGGACATTATTTCAGACTAAGAACACCCTATTTCAAATTAAATTAAGTCTGTGTTTTACCAAATTTAGATAATTGAAAAACAGCCCACTCTAAATCCAAAATAAGAGCATTCACACAGATTTACACAGAAATAATTGAAGGTGTGAATTAAAACAATGTAGTTATTTTGATTCCAGTTCATGTGTAGAGAAGTACTTAGGCCAACATTTTCAAAGAATGATTATCAGAGCCCAATTTGAGACATTATAAAAAGGTGCTTGATTTTCATAAAGCACCAAGGACCTAACCTCTGATTATCAAATCCTTTTTAAAAGATATTTTGGGTAGGGCACCTTAAAATTACTAACCAGATTTGAAAATCTTGGCATTAACACTGCATTGTAACCCCAGGTCTGCGAGACATGGGCTTGTAGATTCTGTTTCCTGAGCGTCCACACAGCATTGTAAACCTAGGCTTACAATTGCTGGACCCCAGACTCATAGCCATGCTAATGTGTCCATACTGCACTGGGCAGACCTTCTGACTCAAGTCTGCAGCTTGAGCTGTGTCCATACTGTAAAATGACGGGGCTTGGACCCGAGTCACAGCACAACTCAGGTCCTAACCCACCCTCCAGAAGGGTCCTAGGACCTGGGTCCTGAGTGCTTACTGACCCAAGTCAAACGGATAGGCATGTGAACAGAAGGGGGGCTTGGGCTCCAAATTAAACCAGAGCCTGGGCTTCATGTGCAGTGTGGATATACCCAGAAAGACCATAATTCTATTACCATAAGGCAACACTGGGAGCTGGTGACCCCATATACATTCCCAATTCTAGACAGAGGGGCAAACCTGACAGACGTCACAAAACATCTAGAGCCTTATATCCATTGCAAGACAGACTTCTAGGGCTATTCTTGATTTCCTCCCAGGGGGAGGATTAGGCCCAAGAAGTTTTCAAAAAGATTCAGCCACTTTACAGGGAAGCCTATCCCTGAAGCATGCACGTACTAAAGATAGCCAGCCTTTTTCTGTGTTCTGGAGGCGTGTCTAGCTTGGGTATTTCAAAAGCGTCTACCACCTTGTTATCTAAGTAGAGCGGGCCGGAAACTAGAATTCCCATTAGACAGTAAAGTCCGAAATTTCAAAAGAGTTCCAGAAGGGGAGAAAAAAAACTGAAAATTTCAAGTTTTTCCTACACAAAGGGAATTCCAAAATTTAGTTTTGAAAAGACAACATGACATTTTAGTGAAAAACCTTTTTGAAATGTTTCCAAGGTCCCCTGACCCATCCAGCATCCCGACATCTTGGACAATACAGGAGCCAGAGCTCCCAAGGAGCTCAGTGCCTGGGAATGCCAATTCTGGGACAGTCTGCAGTAGCCTAGGCTGCCTACAAGTTGCCTAGGTTGCCAAGGAGCTGAGACTGGGCTCACCGTGCCTCAGTTTCCTCATCTATAAAATGGGGAAACTGATATGAGAAGGACTCCTTTGTCAAGTACTTTGAGACCTACTGATGAAAAGGGCTAGGTATTATTTATTAATAATATTTATTATTATTATCATTAAAGGCACAAAACCATTACAGCCTTGTGTATGCTAAGCTTTCTCACCCATAATTTCACAGTTGCCACCAATTCAGGCTTAAAAGTTTGCCACTTGAACTATACCAGTATAGTTAAGCAGCAAACCCTGCCTCCACTAAGGTAAAGGCACTTATACCCCAGCATAGCTTATTTCACTTCAGGAACCTTAATAAGCTGTAATCAGTATGAAGGTATGTCTATACTATGAAATTAGATCGAATTCATAGAAGTCGATTTTTTAGAAATCGATTTTATACAGTCGATTGTGTGTGTCCCCACTTAAGACCATTAACTGGGCGGAGTGCGTCCACAGTACCGAGGCTAGCGTCGACTTCTGGAGCGTTGCACTGTGGTAGCTATCCCACAACTCCTGCAGTCTCCGCCGCCTATTGGAATTCTGGGTTGAGATCCCATTGCCAGATGGGTCAAAAACACTGTCGCGGGTGGCTCTGGGTACATGTCGTCAGGCTCCCCCTTCCTCCCACCCTCCGTGAAAGCAACAGCAGGCAATCATTTCGAGCCTTTTTTCCTGGTTTACCTGTGCAGACGCCATACTACGGCAAGCATGGGGCAAGCATGGAGCCCGCTCAGCTCACCGTCACCGTACGTCTCCTGGGTGCTGGCAGACGTGGTACTGCATTGCTACACAGCAGTAGCTCATTGCCTTTTGGCAGCAGACGGTGCATTACGATCAGGGCCGGCTCCAGGGTTTTGGCCGCCCCAAGCAGCCAAAAAAAAAAAAAAAAAAAAC
>NW_020665140.1:7034369-7215881 GCF_002925995.2 Terrapene triunguis
CCTGGGCAGACATGGGTGCTCCTGGCGGACCTCGGTGAGGTCTGTCAGGGGCGCCTGGACATAAATGGGAGTGACTCCAGGTCATTCTCTTTTTAAGTTTAGTCTCCTGGAGATTCAGTCCGGCCTGCAGTCGTACTGAACCGTCTTCTGGCGAGCAGCCAGGAGACAACGATGGCTAGCAGTCGTACTGCACCGTCTGCTGCCAGCCTAAGATGTATAAGAGAGATGGAGTGGATCAAACCAAGAAAGAGACCAGATTTGTTTTGTATTCATTTGCTCCCCCATCCCTCCCTCCATGAAATCAATGGCCGACAGTCGTTTCGGTGAGGTATCTCAGGGGCACCTTGAAAAGTTTAATGGAGATTCAGTCCTGCCTGGAATAGTGGGGGGAGGGACAGGTCATTGTTTTGAGCATTGGCCTGCTAAACCCAGGGTTTTGAGTTCAATCCTGGAGGGGGCCATTCTGTGTAACAGTTGTGTGCGTTTCTCCTTGATGCAAACCCACCCCCTTTGTTGATTTTAATTCCCTGTAAGCCATGTCATCAGTCGACCCTCCCTCGGCACTGCTGCGGGTCCCTGTTATAGCCTCTGTCCTTCATGCCCTTGGAGATTTTTTCAAATGTTTGGGCATTTCGTCTTTTGGAACGGAGTTCGGATAGCACGAATTCGTCTCCCCATACAGCGATCAGATCCCGTACCTCCCATTCGGTCCATGCTGGAGCTCTTTTGCGATTCTGGGACTCCATCATGGTCACCTCTGCTGATGAGATCTGCACTCACCTGCAGATTGCCACGCTGGCCAAACAGGAAATGAGATTCAAAAGTTCACGGGTCTTTCCCTGTCTACCTTGCCAGTGCATCTGAGTTGAGAGTGCTGTCCAGAGCGGTCACAATGGAGCACTCTGGGATAGCTCCCGGAGGCCAATACCGTCGAATTGTGACCACACTACCCCAAATTCGACCTGGCAAGGTCGATATCAGCGCTAATCCCCTTGTCGGGGGAGGAGAACAGAAATCGATTTTAAGAGCCCTTTAAGTCGGAAAAAACGGCTTCATCGTGTGGATGGGTGCAGGGTTAAATCAATGTAAGGCTGCTAAATTCGACCTAAACTCATAGTGTAGACCAAGGCACCTCAATACTGGTATAACTGTGTCTACACTAGGGCTTTTACCTGCACTGCTTGGTTGGCAAAAGCAAAAAACAAAAAAAACAGACAGTTACACTGGTAAAATGTAAGTGGAAACCTGACCTTTGTTTTCATGAGTGGAAGCAATAGTGCAGATAGGGCACTAGCTGCTCTTGGTCATTTTAGCACAGTGTTTTATACTCCTACCCTGAACAAACTGAGATGATGGGGTGCTTTTAACACTGGCGGCTGCCTGGACGTCTTACTACACTAGCCTTCCTTCTGTTTCCACCATTGGTGGAGCTGAACTCTTGGTAGCAATGGTGGTAAATTTGGGGCAAAAAGCCTCATGTAGACATCCTAACTTATATCACCCGTTTCTGTTTAAAACAGAGCTTAAGCATGTATCACTTGTGGAGTCAGTCTCAGTTAATATTATAATCCTCAAAGCATCATTTCAGAGGTTCATACGTGACTATGCAACCCATAACAGCAACAGCTGAGAGCATCCCAGATTTATAAAAACAAGAGGGAGTGGAGAGAGTTACATCCTCACCTCTTTCCTGTCAAGTATCAGGGGGTAGTCGTGTTAGTCTGTATCCACAAAAACAACAAGGAGTCCGGCGGCACCTTAAAGACTAACAGATCCTGTGCATCCTGAACAAGGAAAAAGGAGACAACCACAAAAAATAATCTTTCCTACTTTTAACTGCGTTCAGGATCTGCTGCTGGCTGCCAAAAGGGATTACTCTAGCAGCAGGGAAGGGGGTGGAGAAAGGCTACAAGAAAACACCCAAACACAAAACGCATAAACGTGCAGTTTCCCTTCAGCACATGCAGCAACTCTTCCTCCAAAAGATTAGGAGGGAACGTTTCCTTTTAGTACAACTGCAGGAAATCACAAACTTCTTGAAGCTTTTTTCTCATTAAAGATTACCTTTTTTTTTTTCCCATGAGAAGCTGATTACTAATGTTTCTCAAGATCACGACATGCTTATTTTTAATTGAAGTCTCAGTATGTTACAAAAAGAGAGCGCACAAGAAGTGCACAGGACACATTAATCAGACATGACCCCCACTCCACTCCCATGGAAGTCTTGACGCACAAATTCCCATTGATGTCTATAGGAACAGGATCAGAGCCACAGATTTTTTTTTTTCTTTAAAGGGCTATTTTATTTATCATCCCGCCATTCAAAAAATTAAGCTTGGTAAAATGTGCCACAGGAAGTTACCACTAAACACATACCATACACAGTGTGGGACTCAAAAAGCAAACTGCTTGGGTTATGCAGTGTTAAAGTGATTGCAAGCCAGGGATTTGAAAACAAGACACTTAACAGATACTAAAATCATCAACAGGCTTTCTCCACTTCCCCCCCTCCTCCCCCCACACACCCTTTTTTTTTTCTTTTTTAAAAAAACACCATAACCAAATCTAGACCTGCAGGATATTTTCACTTTTATTTCACTCCTTCAGGCATTGCCAATATAGAGATTGGTATTATTTCAATTGGTATTTTGAACAGCTGCAAATCATCACTGATACACCTCTACCCCGATATAACGCGACCCGATATAACATGAATTCGGATATAACGCGGTAAAGCAGCGCTCCGGGGGGGCGGGGCTGCGCGCTGCGGCGGATCAAAGCAAGTTCAATATAACGCGGTTTCACCTATAACGCGGTAAGATTTTTTGGCTCCCGAGGACAGCGTTATATCGAGGTAGAGGTGTATTTCATTTCTGCAATGGATATTTTGTACTACTAGTAAAATATTTTTGTTAGAAGAACTTTTTCAATTTAAGGAACTGTACCATCATCAATCAGAGCTCACTGAAATTTTCAAAATTTTGATTTTTTGAGTGCAAAAAAAAGGATGAAGTTTTTTCTCCCATTTTTAAACAGCTCTACTATTTGCAGTACAGCAGCTCTTAGAAACCCCGACCAAGGCCCTGCTGTTTGCAGTACAGCAGCTCTTAGAAACCCCGACCAAGGCCCTGCTGTTGGGCAGTACCTCAGTGGTGCATGAAAGAATCCCTTTACAAACATTTATGGACTAAAGCATCATACAACACAGTATCCAATACTGCTGAGTAAGTCTCCTCACTAACAAAAAGCATGTGAAAAATTAACACTGAGAAACATTTAGCAAGTTTCAAATATACATTTCCTCAGGCTATGTTGAGATAAAAGAACATCAGGGGTTGGGACAGGCAGCGGAGAGTAGCCATTTTTATAAGTAAAAATAAGTTTGATTTGAAAACAGTTCTAATGCCAAATTAAATATCTACCCACCTTACTACTTTTTAGACTAGATTTTGGAGGGAGAAGTGGATTGGGGGGGGGGGCAGAGAGACAGAAAAAAACTTACCACATATTAACTTCCTGATGTTATCCTTGCATTTAAAATATGTTTATTACTGAACACTGGAAAGGTTTCAGTTTCTTTTCAGCACACGCTACTGTTTGTTATGGGCTTGTTTCTGGAAGGGGCTGAGAGCCCTCAACACCCATTTACTTCAAATCGCAGTTTGGGCACTCAGCTCCTTGTATAATTTGACCAGCATCCCACAGGATTGGACCATATACCCTAGTGATCAGGCAGATAAGCTTCTAAAAAGCTACAGCATCGTGCTTTATCAACAAGCAGAAAATTAAACAAAAACCTCCCTTCACAATTAAAGAAGCCCCCCATACACAACCCAGCAATCCCACCCTCTACCCAGTGCACTTGGCAACGTGAAGTATTAGCATAATGAGGAGACGTGATTATGAAAATCTAGAAAGTCCGCTACTGTAGATGTATAAAATCTAAGCACCATATACAAGGTAATTGCCCCACATCCTGAGGACACTGACTGTAGTGTGAACACATTTAAAAACAGATGCACAGATGCATTTTAAAATCATTTAGAACCTGGATTAGCCTGGACGTTTGTTAGTGGTAAGGTACAAGTGCCAGAATCCAAGAGCTCACAGTCACAGCCATCTTTGAATAACAATTTTATACAAATATGGCTCAGAGCATTAAAAAGAAGGCTATAGCAATTGTTCATATGTGTCTGTATTTGTCAACTTAATTCTGTGCCTGCAACAATACTACTTCCACAATTATGTTACTGCTGTAAAGCTAAAAAAACCACCAAACAAACCAAAAAAGAGACACCTTTTCATGATGATGCTATCATAAACAAAACCCCAAAGAAATCTAAAAGTTCATTGTCTCTTCAACAATAGAACCGAGTCTGGGAAGGTGTTAATTAATAATTATGCAAGGAACATGAATGCTGCCATTCTCTGTGCTAAAGGAAATGCTCTCAGGAGGGCTTCTAAGAAGGCGTGCATATGTGAAGTATAATTAAAGGAAAACAGACAAAGTTTTACTTCCTTCTGCATGTGAACAATGATAAATTTAAGGTTGGGTTTGATAGGGACGGGACTAGAACAGGAGCAAACTTGAAAAAATTGCCAAATCATCCAGTATATATATTGACACAGACAGACAGACACCCACCCATGTCTCTTGAGGACAAACAACCCTGGGGATGCAACAGAACCAGTGTCATTCAACTGCACAGCCAGGGGATTCCTAATCCCATGCATGACACGTAGCACAGATTCATACGGGCTCCATGCCCCAGAGCACGTAAGCGCTTGGAGGTGGGGAGAGGAAACAAAAGTGGATCTGCAACTCAGCAGGATGCCATTTGTTCAGCATCTGTAGAAGGGCTCAAGCAAAGGAGAGGCTATTGGAACTTGAGACTGCAGTATCCACAGAATAGCCCCTCTACGGCGCCACAGCCAAGTACACAGAGGACAGAGAATTGGTGAAGGAGTTTTCCTTCCTAGGCTCCCACTGTCTCCTTGCAGACCTTCCCTGTGCACAGAGCAGCTACCAGGATTGGTTGGCTGGCTGGGGTATGAATTTCAGTTTCTGTGGTTTAAATGTTAATGAATTTTATATGAAAGAGGAACTTGCGCCGCTTGTCGCTTTGCCAACTTTGACTCAAATAGAATTAGCCAGTATCTATCCTAGTCTCTGGGCTGGTCTACACTGGTGGTGGTGGTGAGGGGGGGGAGGGTCGATGTAAGATACGCAACTTCAGCTACAGGAATAGCGAAGCTGAAGTCAATGTATCTTATTTCGACTTACCTCCCGTCCTCACGGCGCGGGATCAACGCTCCCCCGTCGACTCCGCTATCGCCGTTCACTCTGGTGGAGTTCTGGAGTCGACGGGAGCGCGTTCGGGGATCGATATATCGCGTCTAGACGAGATGCAATATATTGATCCCCGATAGTTCGATTACTACCCGCCAATTTGGCGGGTAGTCTGGACGTACCCTCTGAGGGGAAATGATGGGGGTCCTGCTGCTGTGCTGGAAGAGGTGGCAAAGAGCATTCGGAAGCAGCTCTGCTGAAGTAATTGAACTTTCCCAAGTATGACAGTTTCTACAAATGTGCAACTACTAATAGAATTACATTCCATTGTTAGGTTTCAGAGTAGCAGCCGTGTTAGTCTGTTTCCGCAAAAAGAACAGGAATACTTGTGGTACCTCGGAGACTAACATTTATTTGAGCATAAACTTTCATGTATCCTCACACCTTCTTGTCAAACTGTCTGAAATGGGCTATCTTGATTATCACTACAAAAGTTTTTTCTCTTAATTAATTAGCCTCTTAGAGTTGGTAGGGCAACTCCCACCTTTTCATGTTCTCTGTATGTATATACATATAATATCCTTATTATATGTTCCATTCTATGCATCCGATGGAGTGGGCTGTAGCCCACAAAAGCTTATGCTCAAATAAATGTGTTAGTCTGTAAGGTGCCACAAGTACTCCTGTTCTTATTCCATTGTTAGGCAGTTGAGCTAATATTTTTCAACTCAAGTGCCTGAAGTTGCATTACACACACTCGCAGAATATAAAAACCTGGACTGAACCCAACTGACATTTTAACCAAGATCATCTCTGGTGAGACATTGCAACCTTGCTTCATCTGTGAAGAACCTTACAAGAGAAGCGGAATTCCCTGCTGAGTTACCTCTGCTCTAGCACTGAGGGGATACTGAATCAGCACTGACCACCCTAAGACTTGTCCATACAAAGACCTAAAAAGCTGATCCAGGAAAGGCAAAGACAGAGAGACATTTACCCTTCAAATACATTAACATCACTCTCTCCTAGATCAAAGGCTGTTAGATGTAAACAGGAGGCCTTGGCATTATCAACAAACATTATGGGTGTAACCCCTTCCACCACTATGTAAATTTTGAAAATGTTTGTAAATTAGGCTCTTCAGGAAAGAGTCTAGAATCAAATAAAAGGAAAGACTAGAGATTTCACAATACATAAATGGCAAGTTTGCCAACCCTTTGCCTCTCACTTCACCCTACACCCCTCATCTGAGTCCTAGTTCACACTTCTCCCACATACTCCTGATGTCTCCTTTCAAATGGCCCCTTTTCCATGGAAACCTCTTCCTGAAGTAATTCACCAGACCACCACCTGCTCTTCCAAGTCTCTTCTCAAAACCTACTCTTGCGATCAAATTTATAAGCTAGACATGGATATGTTGAGTTTTTTTTAAACTCTGTAACCTTCAGGACATGCCATTAATCACCCAAGTGACTACAGGATCATGGTTTCACTCTCTCTCTATTTGTCTCTCTCCGCTTCTTGCATTAACTTAGGGCCCAATTCTGGAAACTCCGTTTAAAGCACCACTTAAAACTCAAGAGATTTATGACAGTGAACAGGAGTCTGGTTAGGGGCAACACTCGAGTTATACCTTGTCCTAACTGCAGTGAAGACCAGCCTTAGTTAGGCATGTGTGCGCACCCACTAAATATAGCTTCACCATTACATTTTTAACTGCCGTAAGCAAACTGGAACCACATTCCCTCTACAGTAACTCACATTGCCTCTAATATTTTGCTGTCCTAGACACTTTTTTTGCACTATTGTAGTAGATGCACCACTTGAGAACTAAAATAGGGTATTTCTTTTTAAGGGGGTGCTGAAAAGAAGAGGGGTTGTTAGGAACTATGAAACTGTCCTTTATCTTATCAGTAAAAAAAATTCAGGGTTGAAAGAGAATTTTGAAAGCTACAACATACTGCCTACTTGATCATTCTTGATCTAACAAATACTTTTCACTATTTGTGTTAAGACGCTGATCTTACTAATACTTACGCATGTATTTAACTGAACTCATGTAAGGAACCCCATTTTACAGAAATGAGATAAAGGAATAAAAGGTATACAATGCAAAAACTGCTCCAGTATTTCTTATTTTAATGAAGGTTTTACAAACAGTCAGCAATCCCTTTCAAATGACATCTAGATTAGAAAAAACAGGTCACAGTTTCAGATGGGTTACCTAGTAATGATCATAATTAGCTGTCCCTGGTAAAACATGACTTGCCCTGTCTACATTGGGCACAAAGTCCTGTTTAAATCATGTCAATTAGAATTAAAGAGACAGCCTCACAAGCACAAGACATTCGTGTATATTTTTGCCAGGAGATCAGAAGTATGAGCTCTGAAGATCACAAAAAAACGGTTCAAATTTGAAGAGTATTTTGTTTATGTAGCTACTCAACACGTTCCACTATTTCCCCCTCCAAGATCCATATATGCATGCGTGCGCACGCATACACAGTGGTCCTAATGCATAGGATTATTCTTAACGTAGTGCAAATATTAATCTTCTTTCTACAAACCCACCTCCAAAGAGAGGGGACCTCCATTTTGAACGTTCAGAGGAATAGAATGTGGATGATAAATACACCTAGAAAGTTTGTTAACCCATCAGCCCTTCCACTACAAATAATCTGAAACAGTTTCAGTTAGACATTTTGCCATGCAGACAACCTGAAGAAAGCTGCAAATCAGCAAGCAACAGGAACTAGGATCAGAAAAAAGAGGCATGCAGTGACGGTGGAGAGGGAGAAGTAAGAACCTATTTATCAGTAAGCTGGCAGAACAGCTTTAGTTCCAATTACAACACTCACCATTTTATGATGACTCATTATATTTGATATTTTCCTTTTCACCTCAAGCCATGCAATGTTACAGGACAATCTCAAATTTCATTAGGAAAAAAATATTTTTAGGTCCCATGGTACAGAGGAAAAATTTGAAAGCCTACACCCTAATGATCAAAAATAGGAACCCAAACGTTATTATTTTTTAAAACCATTATTTTTGAAGCTTGTGTCATGATTTTTGAACGCTTATGGTTGGGAACCCTGGCAAAGGAATTGTAAACAAATTAAATAATCTTTTACACTCGGCTTTCATTTCTCTTTCCTCAAACAAGAAAAGGAGGAAAGAAGGCAGGGGCTTGGGTGGAAACATGCTCTTTACATCAGCATAAAAATCTTTATCAGTTTCATGGCTGAGTATCTAAAGAATCTGCCACCTCTCAAAAGTACAATTTATTCCCTCTGTGAAAAAGCAAATCCAGCATTCAATCTAAATATTGCAACATGAAATACATTCAACACAACTTTGAGAGGAAGCAACCCCTGTGTCAGGTTCATTTCAAGCCCAACTAGAGCAAGTGAGCCTGAGTAAATGCACGAGTACATAACATTCTGGTATTACATCACCAGTGTTGACAGAGTACACAGGTAGCTGAAAAATAGCTAACACCAGCATACCGTTTTACAGTACAACCTGATTTTGTGAAATGCTCACTGTGGCTAGAAAAACTGTTAATTGTCTTCTAGCAAGAACCATGTTTAAGTGAGAATCATACTAACAGTGTCTGTGCAAGTGTGGATAGACCCATACTGAAGACTACTACTATATAAAGTACACTAGAACACTCCAGAGGCAATCTGATCTGAGGAACACTCAGTATTGTGTTTGTTTCCCCCCTGATGTCATACAAACCATGCTATAGCAGAAAAATTGGACACCTACTATTAATCCAATTACATAATCGCATTCATTCCACCTCCCCAATTTGACACCTGATAAAAATTTCCCTCCTCCAAAGGGCCTATCACATTGCCACTGTAGTATTTGCAGGTAGGGTGGGAAGAGCAAAGTGAGGAGGAAGGGGGGGTGGGGGAGGATTCCGTCACTCCCCCTTCATCTCCAGAGCTTTACATTTACTGATATTGAATGAGAGAAGCTAGGATATAAAGCTACACCTGTCCAAGACAGTAAATTTCAAACAAAAAAGGACTAGAAGTGTTAGCAAACTGCTCCGCCGGAGGTTTGGGGGGGGGGGGGCGAGGAGGGAGGGAAGGAGACATGTAAGAGTTGAGACAAGAGTGTCAAAGAACCACAAACAGTTTCACCAACTGCAGCGGATACCATGTCCCAACCCCGGTGCTACACTCTAGCATGCTTATATCAACTGGCTCAAGCACATCACTGTCAGCCACATCTCTATGGTATTGCCTGGTCATTATTTCTGTTTGTTATTGACGGACAGACACAGTGGCTACTATTTGGTATTCAACTGTGTAGACTACATTGAAAGTTCTTTGGGGCAAGGGATAGTCTTTCATTATGCATGCGTTCTCTGCCTAGAACAATGGGGTCCTGACCCCCGACTGGGGCCTTTGGCACAGGCTTGCTATAATTAACACCAATTATTTTATTATTAATTTTTCTAATTGTAGACAAATCCAGACACGGCAGCAGCAAGATTATGTTTAAAAAGAGGGTTAAAAATTGCTCTCTCCTGAACTTTAAAGCATTTTACAAGAAATGCTACCTGGTGTCTTTCACAAAGCTAAATTCTCCTCTAACTTCCATCTCTTTCACAGTAGTGTAACCCCAGTGACTTCTGTAGAGTAACACCTGATTTGCACCACTGAGGATAAAAATAATGTCCATATTTTGCAACTGATTAATCATCATCTGTATTTTTCGCATTATGAGTAGAAACTTTTTATGAACATTTGTTGCAAATATATTCTTTCCTCAACACAGTCTACTTAGTGCTAATATAGCTGGAGCCAAAAGTAAAGGAATCAGGATTTTGGAGATGCAACTCCAGAGAGCTACAAGATATTGCAGCTGTTGCTTTATAACAAGGTCCAATAGTTGTCTTGTGTCAGACAACAATTCAGGGCCCATGTTTCAAACAAGTCCGATGTTTGAAAAGATTGAGTGGATAATTGCATGCAACAATGGCTAATTATTGGAGATGGTTGAAAAATGGAAGTCTGCAGAAAACATTTTCCATTTAAATTTTTCCAACCTGCCATACTGTTATATTCATTTGCTCACACAATTTCCTCATTTGCATTCACACACACATTAAATATGCATTTTGGGTACCTAATTTGTTTAAAAGCCTGGTCCTTGATCTTATCTGTTGTAGAAAATGAAATTGTGACTACTCGGATATGTCTGCTCTTTCAGACCAAGCCTCCCTACATAGTATCTGTATAGCACAGAAATGCTCCGCTACAAGACTCTTGTGTCCCACAAAAAATGAGGCATATACTGTATCTCCTGATAGGTTTCAGAGTAGCAGCCGTGTTAGTCTGTATCCGCAAAAAGAACAGGAGTACTTGTGGCACCTTAGAGACTAACAAATTTATAAATTTGTTAGTCTCTAAGGTGCCACAAGTACTCCTGTATCTCCTGAGACTCTCTCAGTAAGTACAATTTTATAAACAAAAGGAAGTGAATGCCGCTGGATAATACAATAAAATAAGAAAAGTAAGTATACAAGTAGCTTTAGAGGCATCTGCTACATTTCAGAAAGAAACAATGTTTAATTTATAACTATTCATTTAAAAGTATTTCACAGGGTAGTTAAGGAGGCATTTTATATAATCTATTAGTTTTAGTCTTACAATTCTCTCGGTGTGCATAAAAGTTTACCAGAGGTACAAGAAGTTATTGTTGCAATCTATTTTCTACCTTAAAAATACAGTAAAATTACTTAAGCTGACATTCATTATGTTTACTGATTCTGTAGAATAATCGTATCTCTGCATAGCATTAAAAACAGGAACTCTACTATTGTTCTCTACTGTACCAAAGAATGAATTCTAACAAATATATAGAGATAATAAAACCAAAAGCTGAAAATATTTACTGAGCAGCTGTTTTCTGTGTCTCTATTAAAAATCTCTTCCTCCGCCCCCACTAACACCTCTCACCATATAATTAACATCCCCTTAGACCTGTCTGAGTAAGTAAGTCATTGTTTTTCTGTAGGAGTCTGTTTTCACTTGACCTGTTCTGAGCTCTGGTCAGCCTGTCAGTTGGATTGTCACAGCCCACAGGTGTCATATCACATTCACACACACTGCATGTTGTCCTCCTTTTACTCCCTGCTTCTGATAACACCTCTACTCCCCACACCCTTGCATATCACCACATGCACACAGTCTCTCTCTCTCTCACACACGCACACACTTATTTTACTACAAATTTATGTTTTACATTATAAACACATCCATGTTCCAGTATTAATCTTGTTCAAATTCTGTCTCCCAAACATTGGGACGGAAACAGGCACGTTCTTTGTAACATATAAGCCCATTTAAAATAACTGGTTACGTTAAATAAACACTTGTTAACGTTTGAAAGACTGATTTTCCAAACTAAGGTTGTGCATCACATATGTGGCCCAACCCTTTAACCCTCACTCATGTGAACAATTCTCACTCACTCAATTCGTCCCACTGTTCTCAAACAGAAGTACTCACAGGAGTAATAATTACTCCTGCTAATAAAGGTTACAGTAGTGTGCCCCATCTTACATAATATTGTGCACTCATTATTTAATTTGTATGGGTGAATTTACTGCTCATGAAAGCGAATGGATTAACAATACTTGTTGGGCTGGGTATTTTGCAAACATTCCTATACATCTTTGTCCATACACATCAGTTCAAACCTGATGCCTTTGCTAGACCAATTGTGGGTCATGTGGATTATTGAGACCTGCGCCATCTGTAGCCACAAAAAGGCCCAAATTAAAAAGGAGTGGCAACTTCAGTTCTGGATTTTATTGCTTCTGTTAATTTAAATCTAATCACGAAAATCAAATTAATTGCCGTGGTCTAATTGGCTCTGATGCAAAAAGCAAAACAAAAAACTTTAGAATTCTGAGCGTTTAACACAACAGACAAAACCATTGTCTTTGGTGTTAATACACTGTTTAAGTCTAAGTATGTACACAACAATTTTACCACTACAGATCTACCTACACATAAAACTACTAATAAGATAATTAATGTAAGAATGCACTGTATATAAAAAGGATCACACAGAGTTTAACCTATCAATCCATATGATTGAGTCCAGTATTGGTAAATTTATATTCATGTATCAGTCTCTGATATTAGGCAAATGAACACAGGCCACTTATCAAGCATCAGTCCAATAACTTTATCTTTAAATTAAATAAATTTCAATGTAGGCCAAAGGCTTAAAAGGCTTTTTAAAATTAGCTATGGACAAACCACATAATGAACTAGTTGTCCTTTTCCCTGTGTTTTCCAGTTATGTAACAGATCATACCGCTTTAACAGGCTGGGCAAGTCTTTAATTTAGTCCTTGCTCTACAGATAAGTAGAAGCAGAAAAAGATTAAATGTTTGCAGAAGAAACCTGTTTATATAGTGAAAAGCATATTTAGAAGGTCTTTTCTAGTTAAAGATTATTTGGACATAATGTACAGATCTTCACCAGATTGCAATTACTCCATGTATATTTCTCTCTCTTTTTGCAAGCATATAGAACCTCCTACTAATTTTCCTGTCTTTTATAACGTTTGAGGTTTAGTAAAAGGAGCACGGCTTTCTGTGCTGGAGTTCTATTCTAAAATTGTCTCATCAGTCTGTATGATGAAAGATCTAATTGTCAGATAATCTCCACTCAAGAGCACTTTGAGAGTGTTCAGATTATTCTATAGCAGAGGTCGGCAACCTTTCAGAAGTGATGTGCCGAGTCTTCATTTAGTCACTCTAATTTAAGGTTTCGCATGCCAGTAATACATTTTAACATTTTTAGAAGGTCTCTTTTAAGTCTATAATATATAACTAAACTATTGTTGTATGTAAAGTAAATAAGGTTTTTAAAAAGTTTAAGAAGCTTCATTTAAAATTAAATTAAAATGCAGAGCCCCTCGGACCGGTGGCCAGGACCTGGGCAGTGAGAGTGCCACTGAAAATCAGCTCGCGTGCCGCAGGTTGCCTACCCCTGTTCTATAGCAATAATTCATGACACAGTCCATAGGTTCTGGTGCATGCCTCTGGTGTATTGCGAAGCACAAGGCCCACTAACGCACAACCAGAGTGGCTTATGATTATATTATTTAAGGATGGTTCATTACATTTCTTTTACAATTTTTATTTTTAAATTTAGAGGGGGGTTATTCAATCTATCACACATCAACCATTATGAAAGGCCATTCCTTGTAAAAGAAAGAAATCAGTAGCAAAAAATGTTATAAAATACACCCCTCTACTATTTTGAATATATTTGATCAGTTTAGCTTTTACATTGGAAAGCGAGTTAAAAGTGGTGCATAGGAATTGCGCCACCCTCTGCAAGGTGCTTGGCAGAGTACTAGAGCAACATGGGGATTGAAACTCTCCTCTGGACAGAACAGTGGCCTACTGCTCTGCAGAGAACAACTGCAGAAATTGAGGCCTTCACTCCACGGTACTGTGCTCAGAATGTGTGATGCCCCAAAGAAAAAACGAAAGAGCCTGAGCAACAATGGGGCTTCACTTGGGGAACTTACCTGTCTGTTCTCTAGGACCACAAGGAAGCAATGGAGAAAGTTAGAAAAAGAAGGGTGGGGGGAGAGAGGGGGGAGAGAAGGCTATTACTCCATTGCCATTCATGTCCACGGGGACTAAGAAGGCAATTCCCTAAATGTTTACCTTGCCTCTCGGGGCAAAGTGCATGAGGCATAGATTTTTAATAACCCTGGGCTGTTCAAGAGGGGGTACCCAAAGGTGCATTGTGCCCACAAAAAGCCACAGATATTAATTGGCTCTCTTCCCAAACTCTAAGTCTGGGCATCCTTGTTTATTCCCTCCTCTCTCAGATTTTGTAATCTAGGTAAGATTTCAATACGGTGAGACACTGCTCCAGCGACTGCCTCAATAAGAGCTATTTTGCCTTTCGAAGGCTTAAGGCAAGGTGGAAATCCCAATGGGAATGCCTTTGAACAGACCCTCTGTGTTATTTTCTACATGCTGTATTTTGCACAACCTATCGGAAAGCAAAGGCACTATGTCCACAGGAAGTAGAAAGAGAAAGCACAAAGGGACACTGCATTTTACCAGCTTGAAACTCTTGGGGTGCAGAAATTACCATTCTTGCCAAGAGATGGTACAATAATTGACCATTTTAATATGTATATATTCAGGCTGCCCCATGGTCAATACTTCACTAGTGTTGCAGAAGAGGAGTGCACTTATGAATATATTTCTACTAATAATTACCATCTATTATTTGTATCATGGTAGCATTTGGGGGTCCCATTGTGCTACATTATATACGAAGACGTAGTGAGGGGCAGCCCCCACCTTGGCGAGATTACAATACAAGCACGACTTTGGCTTTGGACTGTTTTACAGCCTGATCTCATGTTAGGACCTGTAGTTCTTAACGCGTAAAGTATCGTTTAGTCTCTTTTTGTTCGTTTAAGAGAATGCAATGTACACATGCTAGATAACCATTTACTAGCACTGTGATTAAGAGTTTATTATGTTTTGTGTTTCTGTTGGGTTTTACCTTTCCATTAAAGCACTTAGTGAAATGACTCAGACATTTGTGTGTTTTGTAGTTGATCCATGAATACACCCTCACCACACCATTCACAAACAGCAAATTTCTACCAAGCAGCAGCCAACTGAAAACTGCTCACAAGAAAGGGGGGGTGAACTAAATGAATGTCTATTGGTGGTATGCAGGCCTTGAAGTTCTGGAAGATGAAGGAGGAGTTTACTGGAGTGATAGCTACCCAAATGAAGCTAATGGAAATCAACACCACACTAGAGAGAGATCTTAGGTGGGAGGTTCCTATAGACCAAAGGAAGCCTTCATTCATCTGGATGGAGGAGCATGTCTAGATCAGATCAAAAAATGATAACTATTTTTGTTTGTTTGTTTTTTCCAAAAAACCTGACAAAATAATTTTTATTCCACAGATTTCAAAAGAACAATTTGTTTATTTAAAATTTTTGTCCTCCCTCCCAAGCCCCCTTTTCCATTTTGCACTGAAAACTGGAGAAAGGGAGAAAATCTTGCATTTTTGACTGTCAGACTCGTTTTTAATTTACTGTTTCCATTTTCATAAAAGTTTGGTTTTCAAAAAAATTGGGGGGAAAATTGACATGCTAATAGTGGCTTAGTTTTTCTTTTCTACATGCCTCATTTGCTTCGCGGGCCCCAATCACCTGAAGACTTTGATTTCCCTCCTCCTTTTATAGCCTAGCTTTGGTTTTCTTTCCCAATCTACTCTCCTCACTCTTTTCCGTTTCTTGTCAAGATACACCTCTTATCCTCTTTTTCCACCCTTCCCCTGTGACATCTGGAATTCACTGGTGAAAGCCTCTCTTAACCCTGTGTTTCAGATTTCCTAATCACCACAGCTACATGTTGTCCAATATATTTAGACTTAAACACACAGAACTGATCATCACAACTGATGTCCTCGCATAGTGGAAACAGTACAGCAAGCAAAGAGGAAGACACTTTGCTTTGAACCTCAGCAATAAGCCACAGCAGTGAAGAGCTGAGAGCTGCAGCTCTGACAGCTGGAGACTGGAGAAGGATTGAATAAATCCAAGATAAAACATTACCTGTTCTAAATTATGTTAATTCCACCCACAGTAGAGATGGTCAATGTCACACTGGCTCCCCCCTCCACCCTAACCTGGCAGGCCATTGGTACCAGATAAACAGCCAACTCTCTGTTTATTGTATTGTTTTATTTTATTAGCTTTATTACTATTTACATCACTCTTTTAAAGTTTGAAACTTTCTAGGAGTTGGTATCTCTCCAAAGCCATCTGCAACTGGCTGCAACAACCACTGAAAGAAGGGCTTCTGTCTGATGTAACTACCACTCCCATAGAAGGGCATGTCTACCAGGCTTGCAACAAAGGCTGGAAAACTGTTACACAACAATAGCACTGGGGGCAAAGTATGAGGTGCACCAGGCTTATGCAATATTTCAGCTATTAAACAGGGAGCAAGGAGGGTTTGTGTGTGCCACTCCCCATTTCACTTTCTGCTAGGAACCAGAGAAGTTCTGCTCCCACCGAAAGATGCATCTGCCCTTGCCACAGCAATCATGACAGCGTCCAGTGGAGCCATCCCTAGTGTTCTGACACAGCCCAGTACTCAAAAACACACACTGTTTCAGTGCCCCTCCTGCATAGGGATGCTTTCCTGAATTGGGGCCTACAAGTTTAAAGCCAAAGGAAACAAGATAACCAAAATAAAACCAAAAAGTGATCTGTGTTTCTCCATCCCCCCTCAAGTGCATTTCAATGCCATACAGCATGCACAATATAAACCTCTCTCTATACACTAAGTTTAAGGGACAGATCAATGGGAGTTGAGTGCATGCACCGAAGGCTAGAATTTGGCCTTCAATCAGATTTACATAGAAGAAAACACTGCAAACCATGAAATCCAGAGCCGAGGCTGAAACGACATCCTCCGCTACCCCCTGCTGTGCCCTGGCACATCCTATCGGACTCTGGTCTGAGGTTCCAGCAAGATCTTGGCAGAGTGACGTGTTACTAACCATTTCAGCTCTCTCCTCTAGTTTCTTAGTTTCAGTCAAGACTTTACCATTTATCACGGGGATCTATTCATTAAGCCTTAACAAAAGCACAATAATGAAGGGGGGGGGGGAGAAAAAACCTCAAGGACTTTCTAAGGAAGTACATTACTTATTTAGGGCCTTTTAAATAACATCTTATTGACCCAATTCACTGCTACTGTTCTCTTGAAGCCATCATAATCTGTTTTACAAATACGTGTTCAGGGACTTTTTTTTTAAACAAATCATTATTTGCTTGGCATAAATAGCAACCTTAGAGCTGTTACACTCATGTAAATACAGTTTATTGTGCCAATATTGTCTGTAAATTCTCCTTCATTAATCTAAGGGGAGGTGGGAGGGAATTCTAGATCCAGTTTTTAAGAAGCCATTTTAAAAAGGGATAACATCAACTTGAAATCTAGTCAATGAAGGGCTTGAATTCACTGCTAAACATGCTGGTTTTTTTTTAATCTCAGGAACACAAGTTGAAAAGATGAAAAAACAGAATAGGAGCTATACTTGTCCATGAGTATCTCTGCCACTTTCCCATCTTAAACACTTTTGATCTACTGTGTAGCTGAGTGAAAGACTGAACAACCTGGAAACTGACCAACTTGGGTAGACTTGAAAAAGACTAAATCCAAGTTCTGTCAAAAGCCCAAAGTCAAAGAACTGAAATAAAATAAAAGGAGCAAAAACACACCAAGGGAAAAATATTTCTCTCTAATCCCCTTTTATTTATAGTAACCTTAAGTGCCACTTGTAAAAATAGCAGATAAAAAAAATCATTGTCAAAAATGTAAGTTAGTCTATTTTTTTTTACAGTAGCTTTTTTTTTTTTTTTTGGGTAAATACAGGATTTTAAAATTTTTTAGCCCAGTGAAAAGTATTATTGCCTAGTTAAAATCCCCAGAAGATAGGAATGGACAATGGAAATGGTGAAAGATACTAAGATCCTGATCCTACAAGATACACCACACAGGCAGACCCCTGCATCTACGGCTCCACTTAGGTACAGAATCACTTCCAGAATTAGGACCTAAGATGCCTGCACTGAGGCACTAGCAGTCATGTATGCTGCATACACAGGACTGAACACAGGCTAAACATTCACCTGAATTATAAAGTTAATACAGTTCATGGTTTAACGCATTATAATTATAGGGTAGAGTTTCAGTACTTGGCCTCCTAGCCAATTAAAATATCCGTTGTGATAAATTCTCTAGCAAGTAACTCAAAATAGTGAGCACAACATAAAAAAAAATCCAAATAAGAGGCTGTCAAAATGGACACTGAGAAGGTTTTTTTCCAGTTATCAAATTAACTTCCAATTATCAAGTGCTTGAATAATTATTTAAAAATCACAGGAAGAAGATTCTGGCTGTGAAATGCACAGCAAGGAAAGTGTAGCAGACCATGGCTCAGTGAAAAAAGAAAAGCAATACACTTCCTACATATAAATTAAGTCCATCAACGTAAGGACTATGAAAAAGGGATATAATTAGAGAAATGTAACAACTACTGTGGGTTATTTTATTCAGTTTATTTAATTAGCTTGAGCATAAGTCACTCTTTTCACTTCATTAAGATGAATCAAACTGATTAACATGCTTCGGAAATATTAGCTGTGGTCTAAGAGCCAACTTCCAGTTAATTTCTGCTCATTAAGTCACAATCTTGTCTTTCTATTTTTTACTCATTGAGGTCTTGATTCCACAAAGTCATAGGCAACTGCGTGACTTTAAGCAGGTGAGTCATTCCATTGTGTTAAACTGAATGGATTATTTATATGCTTAAATTAGGCACATGAATAGGTCTTTACAGAACTGAGGCCTGACTGAAGATCTGAGAGCCATCTTCAGAAACAAGAGAAAAGCTGGAAATTGTTGAAGAGGTCATGGTTACATTCCTCCCCCCCTCCCCACACACACACTTTTCCAAGCTTGCCTACAAGTTAAGTCTCTGATCCAGCAAAGATGTGATGGGATTATTTACAGCGGCTAAACTTCAAGAGATGTCTAAGTCTTTGCAGGATCAGGGTCCTTAAGTCTGACATTATTGCACACAGACTCTTACAACCTTACTATTATTCATAATCATACCATGATACCATGAAGGATTCACTTTTTGTGGTCGGTTGAGTTTACATAAACCCAATAACCTTTCTTTAGTTCAGGGTGCAACTAGTTTCCTAATAGGCTATAAATGAACTAAACACCAACATGTTTTTCCTCTTCGAAAGGCCTAAGAGCTGAAAATGTGTTTTGCACATAATATACGTATGTGTGCATGCATGTACACACACAGGCGCGCGCGCACACACACACGACTAGATTTTGGAACAGGTAATGTTTCAGAAATGACTTGCCATAGGTAACATTTCACCCCAACACTTGTTCTTAATTAACATGTTTTTTAGTGTTATAGGAAGAAGTAATGTTAATAATATTCGTCCTTTCCTTCATCTCTCTTGCTTGCTGCATGTGTCTTGACTAGGGCTGTCAATTAATCGCAGTTAACTCACGCACTTATAACAATAGAATACCAATTGAAAGTTATTAAATATTTTTGAATGTTTTTCTACATTTTCAATATCGATTTCAATTACAACATAGAATGTAAAGTGCACAGTGCTCACTTTTTATTATTTGTTTTACAAATAAACGCATTGTAAAAATGATAAACAGAAGAAATAGTATTTTTATATTCACCTCGTACAAGTACTGAAGTGCAATCTCTTTATCATGAAAGTGTAACTTACAAATGCAGATTTTGGGGGGGGGAGGGGTTACATAACTGCACTAAAAAAAAAAAAAAAACACTGTGTACAACTTTAGAGCCTGCAAGTCCACTCAGTCCTACTTCTTATTCTGCCGATCGCTAAGACAAACAAGTTTCTTCCTGGTGTAACTGCATCTACAGGAGGGCTTTTCCCAGCATAACTACGTTGGCTACAGGTTTGATTTTTTCCACACTCCTGACATAGCTATGTCAGGAAAACTTAGGTTATTCTTCTACAAGTGACTCTTTCAGACTGATTGCAAGCAGAGTACTATATTCAAAATTATTTCTAAACAGAAATCTAGTGTTATTCTGACATCAAAATCCTTTTACCGCAGAGTATTTTAACCACTAAAACATGAGATGGTAGGGATTGATATACTTGTAAATGCAGTGACCTGAGCATCTCAGCTAGGGAGGAGGAAAGGGCTACTTTGTAATTAATATTATGCATGTATAATATGCACACACATCCCAGCTGCTAAGACAACTGCAACATGGAAGAGAGATTCATACTGTGATAAATTAACACATCATCTGCTGCTTACTGCTCTCACTCCATACAATATTCCAAGCAAAATAATAACAACAATAATTACTATAATTAAAAACTCTACCATATGGCTTTTTTAAAATGAGGACTTCTGGTTACAAACTCAAGAGTTCTTCCTGGTTGGGTGTGTTTTTTAATAAAAAGCAAAATGACGCCAGAATGCAGAAACAGATTTTTTTTTTATAGTTCTGAGAATTGACTCTTTTGTTTTCACTCAAGTTAAATATTAACATATTGGTTGGAGAAAGGAAAAATTAAAGCAGGAACATGATTTCCACATCACTTGATATTTAACGCTGCAGAAACAACAAAAACAAACCTAATCTTGTGAATTGTTATGTGTTTTAGTAAATGATTCTGTTTATTTAGTGCAACTAAAAAGGACCACGCTCAAAACTACATTTAAACATCATCTACACCTAACCCAGCCCAGAGCACAAACATACTTGCATGAATCATATGGTACATCTGATAAAAGCCTACCTATCTGAACTCTGTTAGTGATATCAGTTTGACCATGATTAGTTCAATGAATTCACATTAGAAGGCACTGCAAAGATGCACAGTACTGTAGCCAGCATTAAAATGCTGCCTCTTGACTGGCAAAGTGCCTCCCCAGCCTCACATCCCTGCTGCAGTATTCCTCACTTCCCCCCTCCCCCTCTTGCCAGCCAAGAGCTGTTAAATAGTCAAGTGCATCTGGACTGCAGTACAAGGCAGTGAAATAAACATTTTTCAGTATCTGCATGGCATAACAAGGTACCCGCTTCTTAAACACTCTCTGTATTGAGAAATGCCCTGAAGGAAGAATAAAAAAGAAAGCTGTGTGCAAAAAACAGCAAAACTGGAAGGGTGGACGGAGGGGCCAAATCCTGCAGAGACTTACGCATATGCTTAACCTTGAGCAGCCAAGTAGCCCCACTGAGTTCCATGACACTATTCACATGCTCAAAGTTAAGCATGGGTGTAAATCTGGATGCATCACCTTCAGTGGATCTACTTCCTCCTGTCAAAGCCCTTCCCAAATTAGCTGCATCCTACCTATCCACCTTAGTACCTCATCTCAGAGTTGACATCCACCATCATTGAGCCGACCCTCATGTTTAAATGATCATGGAACGAAAACTGATTATATCTGCCCAAATTTAAAAGTACAGCATAAAAGGGGCCTTCTGCAGTACATAAACATAACCTACAAAAATCTGTATATATATTTTTAAATGTTAATGCCTAAACAGAATGCATTTTTCTGTAGAGAGATTTCCTATACAACATTTTGTTTAACTAATATATGAAAGGGTATAAAGTGAGGAGCAACATCAGCATCCATAATAGTCTTTTCTCCGGTGCAACCTCCAAGTGGAAAGTGCAAATTCCAGAGTGTGTGTGAGGAGAATTGTGGAACGAAGGCAAGATAGATAGATGGTATGAGTGTGTGTGGAGAGAAGAAAGCGAGCAGGGAATGAAATGCACACATTTGTGTCAAACAAGCAAGTTATGGAAGCATGTTTCAGACCTGGCCTTTAGAAGGCTGTAAAAATGCACAGGAACAAAACAAAAGCAGAAACCTTTTCTCAGCAGCATTCTCACCAGAATAGAAATAAACACCACATACAAATAAAATGTGGCCACCTTGTAAAGAAGTTTTTCAACTGAAATTATTAGAAATAATCATGTTTAATCTCCTTTAAGAATGGGGTTGATTTGACTTGGTTTTAGGAGATAGAGAGCAGAGAGATTCCCAGGTCATTGTGTCCGTTCATTCCCTGCATGGCTGACTCAGTAGAAACAACATCCTGAGATACAACAGAAAAGACAGACCGATGGGATACTCAGATTTCATGCCTACTGATTCCCCTTTTTTATGACAGCGCCATAATATTGAGCACTTACAAAGACTGAGAAATTGTTTTTACCAGTTTTCAAACATAGCTTCTGTTTTACAAATAATCTTGTTTGCAGTGACGCTTCACAACATCCTTTAGGAATTATGCAGTTCACCCCCAACCCCCTCACGCACACACAACACTTAGGGAGAAAAACTCTTTCACACTTCATAACTTCATAGTTTGGGAATCTGGCTGTGCAAGACAAAAAGAATGAATACAGAGTTCTTAGCAATTTATAGTTTCAGTGAGCTGTACAAACAGGGCTTGCAATATTTACAAGACACCTACTGGCCTGAGAAATGAGACCTAGCTTTCAAAAGGCTTTGAGTGCCTCAACTTCCAGATGCCCAACTTGAGCATCTTTTAAACAAAAAATAAAATTAAAATAAAAAAAAAACCCACACAGACCCAAGATGCCTCTAGCTGGATGTCCAAAAACTGAGGCACCTAAAATTTTAAGCCACTTTCGAATATTTGGACCTAGATCTACTAGCCAGAAGCCCATATAACAGATGAGGAGCCCAGACATTTAGGTTAAGAGGCAGCATCCTAGTGACAGCCCCAGGTACAACTGCTGGTGCGGAGAAGGAGCGTGGTGGGATTCTCACCAGGGTATTATCCCTAGAACATGCTTGGGGTCTTGCTGTATCGCTCACATCAGTCTCTGGCTAGTAGGTGTCTGATGAATATCACAGCTTTACTAAGCCAAGAGTGAACGTGACCTGGTTCTAATTAATTTTGTTCCTGGTCACAGTCTTCTGAATAACAGCCATGAAACTGACCAGAGTCTTGTCAGTTTTACTCTGCTGACACTTAGGAAAAGTATGAAGAACCAAGTCATTGAAGCATCTAGGCTAGAAACTTGACAAATAAAGTTGGTTATACAGAAATCAATCGCTTAGTTTACTCTCGTTCTTCAGGGAAAGTTACCGGTGGGCAATTCCCTCCCACCCCACCCTCCGGCCACTTTTTAGTACTGTACATACACATTTATTGATTACAGTGATCATCGTTAAAAAGTTCAGCATCCCCAAGAGTTACAACACACTACACTTACCTCTCAAGAACTAGAATAAGAAATAATTGTGGCACCTCTTGGCACATGCTGACTTTTCACTGATGAGCATTGTAATAATGCTCACAACACCCAGTGAGGTTTCTGATGAAGAAACCGTCAGAAGTTCAATGAGCTGCCCAAGGCCACATAACAAGCCAGCAGCACAGCTGGGATTAGAATTTAGGAGTTCTCTGGTTTCCAATCGCATTTCTTTGTTCAACATCCTCCCAAATATGAAGTCGCTTGCACATATGGCCATGTGATATATTTCATTTCTTAACAGACTTGTGCACATGGGCAAAAATAGCTCAAATGAAAGACAGGTCACTTACTGAAGCACAAACTAAAAAAACCAAAAAACACTCATGAGCCTTTCACTGCACCGTCACCACTCACATCTCCCATGAAATCTTCTCACAGAGGTAAAAGAAAAGAAAATCCAGGGTAATAGATACATTCTAAAATAATACTGACTATGGTTCACTGTCACCCTCTCCACACCAAAGAAAAAGCAGTCCATGACCTTGGATTTCATAAACTCCCTCTCCTATTTAGAAAATAATCTGTCTTCTGTCCTTAAACACTATCTAACACGGGAAAGCCTTCAGCGATTGTCTCCCTCAAAACTAGCCTGTTTGAGAGCTCTCTCTTATCCCAGTGCAGCACACCAGAACTTAAACACAGGAAAGGGGATGAGGAGGGTTATCAAAGGATCTTTTCCATACAGGACACCACAGAATGTCTGCACTGAGGACAGAAATCACCCAAACAGAAATAATATCACCACCACAATGCCATCAAATAAAATGACATGCCTAACTCCTGCTGCCAAAATATAGACACATCCCTTCCACTCCACAAACCAAGTTCTAGCCATGATCCCCTTACACCCACCCAAGATGTCCATAATCACACTTTACCACTTTTCTCCATGGTGTGTTGAGGTTGCCTCCTTATAAGCTGTGTTGAAATGGCTTGATATAGCTTTATGGCAGGGAGCCTTAGAGCTCAGCACATGAGAAGAAAATTTGCACAACTCTGACATGGCAGACTTGGGAAGAACACAATTCACTCATCTCATAGTACCCAGCCACATACCCTAGAGTTCACCATTTGAGTACTAACACAGTCCTGTTCCTTCAGCACCCCACATTAGCTCTGGAAACCCAATGCCTCTCTTATAGGGCACCAGATATCCGTCACCAACTCCAATCCTGTCCTTGTTCGGCCAGTCTGCTGGGACCAGGAGTTAGGCACAGATTTATTTCCCATATAATCCCTTATTTATTTCCCATATAATCACCCACGAAAATTACAGTGTGACCACTGGGACTTCAAGCATGTCCTTGAACTTGGAATTAAGCCATGCTTTAAGGCCAGCTAGAGGCCCTAAGATTTATGTTAGATCCTCTCTCAGCATGTTGGCATATTAAAGCAATGGACTGATAATGCAGACCTGTAAATCATATTGGTCAGTGATCGCACAGAGGAAAAAAAGTGGAAAGGAAGGCATCTGTATATTAGCAAAGTAATGTAATTTCTGAAGGACAGAACCCCGCATTGTACAGAGACAGACAGACATGTTTAGCTACCAAAATAGTTCAGCTGCTCATAAGGAACTCCCACCTCCATTCCCACCTCCCAAAGCCTCCCACCATGAAATTGACAATTTCATCAGTTCCTGGTCTCAAATTAGGGAAAGAGTACAGCAGTCAGAAATGCTGCCAGTGCCAAACTTCAGTTTAGATATGCCACCATTGGGGGGAGGGGGCTGTGCTGGGACTATCCCACTGTAAAAGTTTCTCACTTAGGTATTTTTAATATGCCCACCACTGCAGTATAAATGCTAGAAGGCAGGTAAAAGATACACTGAGTTGTGAGGTTTCCTAAGAGAACCATTTCAGCCTGTCAAAAAGAAGCAACACCCAAAACACCGAGTTTGAAAATCTGCTGTAAATAACTCATTTTTTTCCTAACCACAAAATATAAAATGGGTGCTCTGAGAGCAGCTACCTTTAAGTACAAAAAGATGTTCCTATGCAAGGCTGGGAGGTCTGCCGGGGTTCCTTTCAATGGCACTCAAGTGACAGCAACTAGAGTTAATTATTCTTTTTCACACTCTCCCCTTCACAATCCCACAGCACATTCCCAGCCTTTGCCTACTCAGCAGATTCACATACAAAAACCTGCTACCATTTTAGTCTGATAATTTTTCAGATCAAGGAAAGAAACCAAGTGCAACTATAATATAGATACAGCTCAGTCACCTTTTACATGCTCTCACCCTATATAAGCTACCATAAATGCCTTTTTTTGCATTTGGTAAGACGCAGTTTAAGAAAAAGAAGCGAGTGCACAAAGGAGATAATGAAGGAAGTGATAAACTTGCTGCTTTGATAAGGAGAGGTTTGATAAGGAGTTATTAACTCTGTGCATTTCATTAAACTTTCCAATCACAAGTTTATCCTGAAAAGAGATACTGCATTTAACCTTAAAAAGCCACACCATGCAGAATTGTCATCCAGATACATTTTACCATAATCTGATTTTTAAACTGACTAGCAATCTATAACAGAGGACGATGCAGCTCAATAAGACAACTGGGGGACATTAAAAAACCCCTACAGTGGTAAAAGTTAATTTAATTCCTTACCTTGATTGGGCAGCCATAGTGAAGTTTATAATGGCAAATGTCTTCTGTCCATGAGACCCTTCCCCCAACTGCCCTCCCTACCCCCCAGCCAAAAATGTATTTGCCATTTGCTGATACGTTTCCTGGTTTCTGTAAATTTACCCACTCCAAAATGTCACTGAACTCCCTACTCCCAAAGAGACAGGTTCCTGAGTTAAGTCTCTCTAGTTCAGTATTGGATTACACTAATTTTGATAGACATCCGGGCATTCAGGGCCTCCTTTGGCTTGATGCATTCCAAATCTACAGGGAGTTTAACCAGCTCCTGAATTTTCAGCTCCCCAGATTCAGCAATTCCAGTTTAAAAGTTTAACACTTCATAAAAAGCTCACCGCATTACTGTAACACATCAGTGTAAATTGTTGTTCTTATTCAGAAAAGAAGCCTTTTTTCCAGCTCTAGTCACAGATGCCTAAACACCCCAGACCTACCCCTTTTCAATAAAGTTTTCATGGTACAATCCACCTCCTTAAATGGACATGTTATTCTGTCAAGGCAAGAAAACTGGAGGATTGGATAAGAAGAGAACAAGCCCGGGTCACTAGCCTATCACGGATGAAATACACGTTTGTTTTCTCAGCCAGAGACTCCACCTGCATGCTCATAAATGGGCAATGTACAAACACAACAGCTAGAACACAGGGTTCCCTGCTGCTTGGCACTCTAGACATAATTAGTGTGTTTCATGGGATGAGGAGAAAGAGGGCAGAGCAAAGGAATATTGACTAGAGAGCAGGAGGAGGGGAAGGTACTGTCTAGCATGAATTCCTCACTGCCATTTAAGTTTTTTGAAAGCCAACAACAAGAGAAAGGCTTTCATTCTGAGCGTGATATGGATCACACGGTCAACTTTTTAAAGCAAAAACATAACCAGTCCAGAAAGAGAGATTGTTAATGTAAGATATTTAAAAACGGGATACATAATATAAGTTGCAGGTGGGATCCCAGAATTAGAGAAAAATCTTTTTTTTTCTTTCGTATTAAGACAAAATATAGATTTTCTTTATTCTTTATTTTATTTATTTATGTTGCATGGAGCACAATGCTGTATTGAGACCTTGATTTGTGTACTTGTTCAGTAAAAAAGTAGCACCCGCCCTTTGCTTTGGGTGCTTCTTGACATGTTTTAAAACAATTATAAAAATAGTCTACTCCAGTAATTCCCTTCAATCAATAATTAACACACATAATTTAAGACCCTTACAATCTCCTACAGCGGAAGGTGCATACACAAACACCCGACTCTAACATAAATACCAAGCAAATAGTTTTATTATGTATTTCCAACATTAAACAACAACAACAACAACAACAAGAGTGCTTTGAAAGACTGAGCTGCTACTGAGAAAGTTTTATTTATACAGTATCTTAGAAAAACAAGAAATTCACCATTTGCAACAAAAACAATATATAAAAATATTTAGAACAGGACATAATTTGAAATGGATGACAGAAAACATATCAGAAATGCAAGCAATAGCTATTGTTAAAGGACACTTAGGCCTGGTCTACACTAGGACTTTAATTCGGATTTAGCTGCCTTAATCCGAATTAACCCTTCACCCGTCCACACTACAGAGCCAGTTAATTTGAATTAAAGGGCCCTTTAAATCGATTTCTGTACTCCACCTCGACGAACGGAGTAGAGCCTAAATCGATTTTGTTAATTCGAATTAGGGTTAGTGTGGACACACACCACCGAATTACTGTATTTAAGTTAATGGGGTAGTGTGGCCGCACACCACCGAATTAATGTGGTTTAAAACCGAATTAAGGTGCTTAGTGTGGCCGCGCACAATCGAATTTATACAACCTGTTTCCCAAATTCGAATTATCTAAATTCGGATTAATCCTGTAGTGTAGACATACCCTTAGTAGTTTCCATTCTACCCCATTCTCAGTTGCATAGAAAACTTTCAGGCAGAAATAATTTTCCATTCCTGCTCAAAGGTGAGAAAGAATTTTTGGAAACTCTGAGCAAAAAAATAATGCACAGTTCTTTTTGATTATGAAGGGTTTATATGTGGGGAGGAGGTAGATGATATAGTTTTTACATTATACATAAATAAGGGCCTAAATGTTAAAAAGACAGCAGTAATTTCTGGGTGCCCAACTTGAAACACTTTAACAAGGTCTTTGACGAACATTAAACATTGACAGCCATAGTGATTTTGGCTGTATGTCACTGTCACTAGTCAGTTGGGCCAAGTATTGCAACCTTTACACAAAACAAATAACTAGAGCACTGCACCTGCATCTTCCCCCTTATGATCCACTAAGGGCACCTACTCAGGCTCCCAGCTCCTAAACCAGGACTTCTCTTGGGCTGAGACCCACACCTCTCCCCCTGCTGACCGGGGGTTTTCCAGGCTGCACAGTTCCTTGCCTACACTGTAATATCCCCAGCAAGTCAGGATGCCTAACAGTAGGGTTACCATATTTGGACACTGAAAAAGGAGGACACTCCATGGGGCCCCTGGCCCCGCCCCAACTCCGCCCCTTCCCCGCCCCCATTCCAACCCCTTCCCCACCCAAAGTCCCTGTCCCAACTCCGCCCCCTCTCTGCCCTATTGGCCCCCTTCCCCAAATCCCAGCCCCGCCTCCTCCCCTGAGCTCGCCACATTCCCCCTCCCTCCCAGCCACCCGAAACAGCTGCTTCCTCCCCGGGCTCCCACCGCTCTCCAGTCCCTGCACTCCCGGCCGGGCACTTCCCCCACGCAGCAGAAGCAGCCGGAGCTGGGGGGCAGGAAGTTGCTTCGGGCCCCGGGCCTGCCCCCGAGCTGGGCATCCCAGCCCCAGTGTGCTCCCATCTGCGAGGCTGCACCCCAGCCGCAGGCTCCCTCTCTGGCTGGGCTGGAGCAGAGAAGTGCTGCGTGCGTGGCCCGGGCCTTGCCCCCGGGCTCAGAGGAGCCTCCACCCCGCTCCCAGCCGGACCCGGTGAGGCTGCAGCAGCTCAGGACGGGCAGCTGCGGGAGGCGCTGCAACGCGGGCCCTTCCCGGGTGGGGGAGCTCGGGCTTCCGGGAGCTGCCACCGCATGCCGAGAAACTTTCCCCTGCGCCAGGACCTGGCAGCAGCTCCGCGGGGGTGGAGGCAGCCCCGGCTGCACGGACCGCTGGCGGGGGGGCTCCTTGCATCGCCGGGACAGAGGGGGGAGACTGAGGCTCTGCCAGAGCCGCGGGGAATGCTCGGAGGAGGGACAAGTGGCCGCGGGTCCCCCGCAGCTGCCTGCAGAGATGCCACCGCGGGCGCGGGGTTGCAGCAGCACGGGGGGAGGGGGTTTGCAATCCACAGGCTGCAGCGAGCTGACACTCCAAGAGGAGAGGGGGCGGTGGGTAGGGTTATCATACCTCCGTATTTTCCGGACATTTATATATATTTAAAAAATCCTCCCGGACAGTGATTAACAACTAAAAAGCAGGACATGTCCGGGAAAATACAGACATATGGTAACACTACCTAACAGCCCAATGTCTGAACTTTGCTTTCTCACTGAAGGCTGTGATCCTGAATGCAGGGGGGGGGGGGGGGGGGGGGGGGCAGCGGGGGGGGGGGGCAGAGGGAGGGGGGGGGGGGGGCAGATGCACAGCGGTTGGGTGGATATTGGAGCAGCTCCCCGTACAGTAACTTCTACCCTCACAAATGAGGAATGATGGAGCAGGAAGTAGGCTGGGGTGCAGAACCGGGGAGGGTTCTGGGTGTGGGTCTAACCTGGCCCTGGCTGCTCCGTGCAGGGGAAGTGTGCTCCTCCCCCATCCCCAGTCAGCTGGGACTAGCAGCTGAGCCTGGAACAGGGTAGGAGCCACTGGTCAGAGCATGGGGCTGGGGAGAGCTGGGTGCAGGGGGTCTCCAGATGCAGGGAGTGAGGGCTCGGCAGGAGGGTCTGGGTATAGATGCACAGGGTTGGATCTGACCCAGCACTGGCGGGGGGAGTCCCCAGGCATTTCCCTTCCCCCCGCAGCAATTTATCTCTCTGCCAGCTGCTTTGGATGCCCAAAACAACACTTCCACATTGCTGGGGAAGGGCGTGTGGCTGTTCTTGCGGCTTCCCGGTTAGAATGTCATTTTTCTGCAAGGAAGCAAAGAAATCTGCGGCAGACATGAATGCTGCACGCACACAGTGGTGCTGAATTCCCCCAAGAGTATTACTGGCACAATGAAACACATACTGAAGGTGCAAAGAGGTTAGGTAGGACTGCTGAACATGTTCTAAAGTGTATAGGCAATAATACTGCTTATCTCTTTACTCTTCAGTAGATCTCAAAGCACTATACAAAGGAAGTCAGGATCATTTTACAAACGGAGTAAGTGAGGTACCGAGAGATGAAGTGACTTGCCCAAGATTATCCAACAGGCCAGTTCAAAGTCAGGAACAAACCCAGGTCACCTCAGTCCCAGCGCAAGGCTCTATCCGTGAGGCCACCAGTGAAATACTCCACTGAGCCTTGGCAGCTCATCAGCTGGGAAAGAAATAAAACTTCTTCCCCAGTTTCAGAGCCTTAAAGGCCAATAGCTAATGTGAAGGTTAGGCACATGTTTCACCATGTTTTGTACATATTTTTTAATTTTATTTTCTCAAAGCACTGTAGACACATTAACTACTTAACCCCACACAATTCCCCAGTGAGGTAAGTAGTATTAGGCTGTAAGGTCTCTTGTGTAGCTGCTCTGTGCTAACCGGAGAGAAATCTTCTGTCAGCATAACCAAACCACCCCCAATAAGCGGTGGAAGCTATTTCGGCAGGAGAGGAGTAGGGAAACTAAGGCTATGTCCACACTAGCGTGTTTGTCGGTGAAACTTATGTCAGCCAGGGGTGCGTTTTTTCACACCCCGACCGACAAAAGTTTTACTGACACAAGTGCTAGTGTAGACATAGCCTTAGTTTCCCTGTTTCTAAAATGGGGATGTGGCAGAAAGGCAATGTACGCTGCCCAAGGCCACACAGTAAGTCAGTTAGCAGAGCCAGCACAAGGACTCAGGACCCCCTCACTCTCACCCCTGTGCACAGTCCTCCACATTGCCTTCTTCAACTTTGAGACTTTCCAAATGCACCCAACCTTGGGCGTCAGTACAATTATTTCCATTAGGGCAACAACAACAACAAAAACCCACATCCACATTCAAGTTTACCCATCACTCCTCCCCCAACAATTCATCCCTCTCCCTGAGAAAAGTTGTGGAGGACAAAAATATTCGGAATTTGAAAACAGAAGTTGCTTAACCAGTGAAAGGAACTTTTGTTTTTAAATATAACCAAAAAATGCTGATAATTAAACACACCATTATCATTATTTAGAATGCAGTAGTGCCCAAAGTATGGTAGGGGTTTTCCAAAGACGTGCTCTGTCCTCAGGAGTTATCGTTACAAATAATACCTGAGATCGCCGACAGGAAAAGAAATTGGGGGTGGAAATTTATCATTTTCAGTTTACTTGCACATTTGAAAAGTTGTGTACGAAATGTTCAGTTTCATCTCTTTGCATGCATCTTTTTTGCAAAGAGAAAAGATTTTTTTTTTTAAAGGAAAATGTGATAGGCTGGAGCAGGTGTAGGTTTCAAGTTGGTGGTTTACGTTTAATGATTTAGGATCTTTTGTTTTTATTTTTATAGCATTTCAGTTCATGTTTAGGACTGTCACAATATCAATAAATAATAACGAACTGTTAGTATCAGTCAAAATTTACCAATCAGCTGGATTTTTAGCATGCAAATCTTTTGTTAAAAAATATTAAAAATTGTCTTGGGCTTTCTCCCCCATGCTAAAAAACCCAAATAATTTTCCAGTATCCTAGTCGTAAGATCTACTCCTCAAATAATTATGAAATAGGAATTCTAATTGCAAGCAAAGGATTTCTGCTAATACCCATAGAAACCCTTGTTTTCTGGCTAATTAAAGGCTATAGGGAATACTTTATTGCACTCTTTTGTAGTGGCTTCCATCCAAGGATTACAAAAAGCTTTACTCCTGAATTAAGTCCCACTACCTGCTTGGAAGTTAGTGAAGTATCCCCATTTTACAGATGGGTAAACTGCGACACAAAGTTGTTAAGCAAGTAGCCTAATGTCTGTTACACAGCCATTTTGTGGCAGTGTTGGGATTAGAACATGCCAGTTTACAACTCCAACTACTTCAACCACAAAACCATCCTTCTCCTCAAGGAAACAAACAGTGGTGCAACACGACTTCTAAGACAAGCAGGAACAACCCAGCCACCTTTAATTAAAAGCCAGCTTTCCTAATTAAACAGAGGACCAAAGACAATTTATTTTCCAGTACACGTGTGGGGGTGTATATCAAACCTGATAACACATTTTTTTTTTTTTTTTTTTTGGAAGATTGAGAGAATACCACTAAATTATGTGACCAGCTTCCTTTTCTTCGGATCTATTTCAAATCTGCTCAAGAAAGGCCCAAGACTGGAAAAACAATGATTCAGGTCAGATTGAAGGAATACGGGCAGAGCCATATAGGGCATTTTTCACAGTACCTGACTACTCTGCCCCTAGTTGAAACCAGCTCTATTATTTCCCCTTGTTTAACAAGCACTCACATTCACTCAAATATATATTTTTAAAAATTCTAGGCAAACCTGTAGGCTGACAAGAAGCACCCTTCTCCATTGATATGTGGCATCAAAGAATTAAGATAAAATTTTCTTCCAATCATAAGTACATGCCTTTTCTGGATATTGATATGCATACACTAACATTCTTTGATATCATGGCATTTAAAGGTCTGTACAATGAAACATGCTATGTTGAGTTGTATTTATAGATCTGATGGACAGCAATGCTGCATACTATATAAAATGCTTAAATATATGAAAAGGAATTTATATTTTTATTACTTGAATCAGGTATTGTATTTCATAGAATCATAGGATTAGAAAGGACTGCAAGGGTCATCTAGTCTAACCCCCTCCGGCAATCGATGGCCAAAATGTTAATATAACAAACTGACATATTGTGATCAATTTTAAACATTGTTAAATCCTTTTTATCATCAGTTAATTTGAAGAACACTCATAAGCAATAATTAAAAAAAAAAAATACTACCAGGTTTCTTTTACACTTCACTGAATTCTTTTCCTGGGAAGAAAATATAAATAAGAGCCTGACATACTGATGTAATTAGGTAAAGAAAATTATTTGTTGTTTATGTTTTCATTCTCCAGGCCACATGAGCACTTTCCACGTTGGACGCAATTTGCATAATGGAAACAGAGCAGGGAAGAGGCCAGTGGGAATCACCCTCGTTCCTGGCTATAAACATCCAATAACTTCCAACCAAGCAATGCAAATTTCTTCTTTTAAAAATGATTTACTCTATACCATCCCTGCACATAAAAGCTTACAGACTGAAAAGTCAAATGCCATACAAAAGGCGAGGGGAGAAGAATACATATACTATAGGTGAGGCTGGTGACCAGTCACTTCCCATTATAAGACCCTCTTTTCAAGCTTGTAAAACTTGATCAAACTTTACCTATGTCCCATGTTTGCCTCAGGTTAATTTTTTTTAAGTTTTTCAGCAGAAACAGTCCAGACATTCTTGGGAACAAAGGTAGGGAAAAATACATTTTACCCATGTTAAAAATTCTGGTGACCTCTTTGTGAAGGTCTAGTGCACCTATGCTCTGGACCAAGGACTTAAAATTTGGCAGGGGGGCTGGCCTTTTTGTCAGGGATATGTCTTTTGCCATCCCTATGAAAATCCACCCAAATTTGGCCAAGTTATATGCCTCGGAAAAATTGCAATCTGCCCAGTAGAGTCCTGCTAGATTTTTAGTATCTAAGGTCTCCAAAGATTCTGTCTGCACTAGGCATGCTTTAGCTTATGACCGAGAAGGCCACTCTCTGCAGCTTTGGGCTGCTATGGGCCGTGCTAGGTTAAGGCACTGAAACAGAAAGCTGGGAGGGTGTCTCTCTTCTGCTCTTGACCCAGGCAGGAGGAAGCTTCCTGCTTCAAATGCAGAGGGGACAAGAACCAGACTGTGACTCAAGAATTTCTTGATGCCAACTGGCAAAAGGGCGGGGAGGGAGCTACTGGAATCTCATGAGTTTGGTGTGTATAGTCTAGTTCACCAAAGAACGTCACGTGGTCTCAAATGGAAGCAGGTGTCACACTGGACATCAATATCATTGTGATATGTACATACAGATATCGAGTAAGGAGTTACATGTTCTTAAGAGTCTTTGTATCAAGGTGCTGATCACCAGCAAAGGTGAAAAGCAGGTTTTTTGTCAGACAGATGTTTATTCATCTGTTTACATGTAAATTGTCTTTCACCATGGGCTTATCACCAGTCTGAGCTGAATGCAAATAAAGGATCCTCAAAACTTCAGACAGAATCTAACAGGAAAAAAACAGCAGGGGAGAGACCCTTATCTGGAGGTGCACTTCAAAGGGTTGGGAGGCAGAGAAGACATCCAGGCACTCTTCACCAATGAAATAAAAGCACAGTAGTTTTGCTTCATGAAAAAAGCGTCTCAATCAGGCTTGACTAAAAACACTGGGAGAACTTTGGTCAGATAAAACTTCTTTAGACGGGAGGTTAACCTGTTAGTTAAGTTTAGTCTCTAGAAAGCGTGTTATGATTTTGTTTTAGATGTAACCGTTTCCAATATTCTTTCTTACTATCACTTAAGTGACTCAAGGTCCCTTCCAGTCCTAGGATTCTATGAAATCTCTATTATTATTTGACAACAAACTTATCCTTGTTTCACTATAAATATAGCTCAGTGCTGTGGCGTTAAGCTAAGTGCTGGTCCTGAGCTGAATCTTACAAGCCGGTGTTTTCTGTTCCTTTGGGAACTGCGGGCCTGGTAATTCTGTGAGTGTCCAATGGATAAGGGGCTGGACACTGCAGGGAAGGCTCCGAGGACTCAGGGGTTGGTGTGTGCCTGAGAGCAAGTCCTGTGGAGGTCTAGAGGGACCACTTGTGCTGCCAGAGCCTGCTGTTTTCAGGGAGTTGATCCACAGCAGGTACAAGGCTGCCTCACACTAAGGGCAATTGGTGAGGTTCCTTGCCACCCTGGGGAGCGTCACAGGGTAGGGGAGGGTGTATATTAAAACAAGGGCCTTGGAGAGGGGAAAACTGGGACTAGGGAGCCAGAAACAGACACTGGGAAGCAGTACATGTGCCAGAGACTGAGAACCAAAGAGGAGGAAGGAAGAGGGTGGGAGAAGACAAACCTGACAAGTAGACACGGTGCAAGGGGAGAACCACGAGTGCCTGGTTTAAGAGACTGGGACAAGGAGCTGTGGGCTCAGGGGAAAGGAACTAGATGATGAGCCCAAGGAGGGAGACTGGGAGCCATTGGGGACAGAGAAACAGACTGGGCAAGAAGCAGGGGAAGGGAGAACTGGGACTGACAAGGCAAGGAGACTGGGACTGGGAGCAGGGAGGAAAAGGTTGAAGGGGATGCAGGAGAAGAGGTCAAGCTAAGGAGGGAGAAGGAATGGGCACAACAGTCTGTGTCCACCAGAGCACATTCCCCTCCAGAGTCTGGAATAGAACCAATGATTTCTGAGTTTGTCATTTCTCTACTGTCAGCAAGTATGTGTGAAACTCACCGACAAACAGTCTCTCTCATATCCCCCTCTAGTGCTGGGCCACATAGAGGATGACAACCTACTAGCGCTATCAGTTACTCCAACAGCTTAAGTGACAGATGTCCGTGTAATAGATCTAAAGATTCCAACTCTGCTGAAGACCCATGTTGGTGTCAATATAAAGCCATATGATTTGATTTCTGTTTTTGCTTTCTCCTTTTAAAAACCTAGGAAATTACACATAAAAAACTATGTTAAAAGAACACTATTAAAGTACTGTACATAAGTCAAGCACTCAAAAGTTAAGAAATGCCCCAATGAAGGTTGGCTGTGCAACCTTAATTTAGCCTCTTCGTGCGTTTGCATAATGATACAGCCTTTAATTACATGATTACACACTATTTTTCCACAGGATGTCTATCTCATTCAGTGCACAAGATGGACCTGCTATAGGGATGAATCACAGCTGTTTAGGAAAGGAGGCTATTATTTGTAAGACACCTGCCTAATTTTTGCATAAGTTGGAAGGTGTGTGGTGAACAAGGCAGGGAATGGCAGAAAAAGAAAACAGTGCCATGTTGAACACTGCCCTTGAAAACTGGATTCTATCCCTGCCTCTGCTACAGAAATCCTATGTGATGTTGGGCAAGTCCCTTAATCTAAACTTTTTACAGGTGGTCCCTATTTGTGTGTTCCACACTTTCTGGGTGCCTGATTTGATACACTAGGATCTGATTTGCAAGAGTGCTGAGCACTTACAGATGGAAAAGAAGTTAATAGGATCTGTGCTATACAATGCTAAGTACTCTGAAAAATCAGGTCCTAGTTGTCTCAAACTGGCATCCAAAATTAGTGGAAACTTTTGACCTTCATCTCTCTGCCTCAGCTCTTCATCTGTAAAATAAGGATAATAGCATTGCTTCACCTCACAGGGGTATTGTGAAAATGAATTAATGTTTGTGAAGTACTCAGATAGTATAACAATGAGCCGCACAGAAAAGCCCATGAAACAATTAATAAGTCTGTCTTTAGAGCAGGGTTTGAATCATGTGCAGTAAATAAGGCATGGGGCCACACACTGAACAATGAGGAGAACACAAAATATTGAACAGCTGCTCATTAAGTGAACGCCATCCACCCTGTGCACTGAATGAGGCAGTGTTCTGTGGAAAAGATATATGATCACATAGTTAAGAGACTGTATCATAGTGCATCAGAGTGGATACCAATTTTTTTTTTTTATTTAAATCGGAAATTTAAATACTTTTAAAAATTGTATTTAGATTATTGTTTCTTTTTTTAAAATAAGCCTGTTTAAATTTAAATCTGAATTTAATACAAAATATTTTAAGCCCAAAATATATAATTATTATTTAGTTGTAAATGTGACATGTTTTTATATAAGAAGTTCATGTATGCAAAACATTTCAGGTTCTTTTATTTAATACAAATGATTTTTTATATGCTGTTGTGTGTTTAATTAAATTCCACTTACCATCAGGAAGGCCAAAGCACAATTAGAGTTGTAGCTAGCAAGGGATGTGAAGGATAACAAGAAGGGTTTCTACAGGTATGTGAGCAACAAGAAGGTAGTCAGGAAAAGTGTGGGACTCTTACTGAATGGGGGAGGCAACCTAGTGAAAGACCATGTGGAAAAAGCCGAAGTACTCAATGCTTTTTTTGCCTCAGTCTTCACAGACAAGGTCAGCTCCCAGACTGCTGCATGGGCAGCACAGTATGGGGAGGAGGTGAGCAGCTTTCAGTGGTGAAAGAACAGGTTAAGGACTATTTAGAAAAGCTGGACATGCACAAATCCATGGGGCCGGATGCAATGCATCTGAGGGTGCTGAGGGAGTTGGCTAATGTGATTGCAGAGCCATTGGCCATTATATTTGAAAACTCATGGCGATCGGGGGAGGTACCGGATGATTGGAAAAAGGCAAATATAGTGCCCATCTTTAAAAAAGGGAAGAAGGTGAATCTGGGGAACTACAGACCAGTCAGCCTCACCTCAGTCCCTGGAAAAATCATAAGGAATACATTTTGAAACACTTAGAGGAGAGGAAGGTCATCAGGAAAAGTCAACATGGATTCACCAAGGGCAAGTCATGCCTGACCAACCATAGAAGGATTGCCTTCTATGATGAGATAGCTGACTCTGTGTATATGGGGAAAGCGGTGGACGTGATATACCTAGACTTTAGCAAAGCTTTTGATACGGTCTCCCACAGTATTCTTGCCAGCAAGTTAAAGAAGTATGGATTGGATGAATGGATTATAAAGGTGGCTAGATTGTCAGGCTCAACGAGTAGTGATCAATGGCTCAATGTCTAGTTTGCAGCTGGTATCAAGCGGAGTGCCTATGGGGTCAGTCCTGGGGCCGGTTTTGTTGAACATCTTCATTAACGATCTGGGTGATGGGATGGACTGCACCCTCAGCAAGTTTGCAGATGACACTAAGCTGGGGGGAGAGGTAGATAAGCTGGAGGGTAGGGATAGGGTCCAGAGTGACCTGGACAAAGTGAAGAAGAAATCTGATGAGATTCAACAAGGACAAGTGCAGAGTCCTGCACTTAGGACTGAAGAATTCCATGCACAGCTACAGACTAGGGACCGACTGGCTAAGCGGCAGTTCTGCAGAAAAGGATCTGGGGGTTACAATGGACCAAAAGCTGGATATGAGTCAACAGTGTGCCCTTGTTGCCAAGACGACTAATGGCATATTGGACTGCATTAGTAGGAGCATTGCCACCAGATCGAGGGAAGTGATTATTCCCCTCTATTCAGGGCTGGTGAGGTCACATCTGGAGTACTGCGTCCAGTTTTGGGACCCACACCACAGAAAGGATGTGGACAAATTGGAAAGAGTCCAACGGAAGGCAACAAAAATGATTAGGGGGCTGGGGCACATGACTTATGAGGAGAGGCTGAGGAAACTGGGCTTATTTAGTCTGCAAAAGAGAAGAGTGAGGGGGAATTTGATAGCAGCCTTCAACTACCTGAAGGGGGGTTCCAAAGAGGATGGAGCTAGGCTGTTCTCAGTGGTGGCAAATGACAAAACAAGAAGCAATGGTCTCAAGTTGCAGCGGGGAGAGGGGGGACCTAGGTTGGATATCAGGAAAAATTATTTCACTAGGAGGGTGGTGAAGCACTGGAATGGGTTACCTAGGGAGGTGGTGGAATCTCCATCCTTAGAGGTTTTTAAGGCCTGGCTTGACAGAGCCCTGGCTGGGATGATTTAGTTGGGGTTGGTCCTGCTTTGAACAGGAGGTTGAGGGGGTTGGACTAGATGGCCTCCTGAGGTCTCTTCCAACCCTAGTCTTCTATGATCCTAATGCAGCTTGACTCAAATCATGAGCAAAAAGTTAATTAGCTAGTAAATAAGAAATACATCACTCACCATTTCCTAACATACTAAACATGTACATTTAATAAGAATCTGAAATTATTATCCTATATAATTGCTTAAATAAATGTATATAGTTATAGCGTACCTTCCTAGATAGCAAAAAGATCTACCAAATTGTGTAAAGGCTCTATTTAGTTGTAAATCAACATGTTTTAATGGTTATATCACTCAATGAGAATACACCTTTCTTTAGAAAATAACTGAAACACAAATTGAAAAGTAGATCAAAATGGATTATTTAAATCGAGGCTTTCCATTTGGTGATTTAAATCATTATTTAAATCACTGATTTAAATCATCTGCAATGTATATATACAAGGAGGTCGCAGTAAAGTTCCACAGGCAACCTTAATGCTGGTATTTCCTAACTTTTAACTTTGCAATCTTAATAATGTTCTTTTAATATAGTTTTTGTATGTAATATGTGTGTGCACATGTATGTATAATATATATATGTCTATATAGTAAGATTTCAGGATTGTCATTGGGTGTCACTCTGAACCCTACAATGCCTGTTGAGAGTCAGTGGGACATGATGGGAAACCGCTACAACCATGGTTGACAGCTCTTTTTGTTTAGAATATTATCAGGTTCAATCTTCACTGTAATTCTTGGCCTGTTACCATCCAATTTTTAAATTCTCAGACATTTCCAGCTTTTTTTTTACATTTTATGAATTACACCCATACGACAACATGAGCTTTCATCAAGCGTACACATATCCCACTCTGCCCCTTAACCTAGCCTTCTTTAATAGGCCAACATTTTATAGACATCATGGCAGAGGTGGACATTAAAAAGAAACTCACGTCACATCAGTGCTAGCTGGACATTCCATGCACAAGGGGCAGCGTAAAATAAAGCACACCCCCATCCAAGTACTGACCCATCCTGACCTTGCTCGGTTTATACAGACTTGTGACATGTATCAGACAGTACTTTATTTACAGTCTAGTTATCCAGAAAATTCTGCTTTTTTTCCCCCCCTGAAAACAACTGCAGGTTTTACTCAAGTTGTTCATAGAATTTCTGGAGGCCATTCTTTAAGTTACTCATTTTCACTTCCTATGCAGTTTAAGAGGCAATCCATTTTTAAGTGACTCTTGCTGCTTCTTCTTGGATCTTACAGTGATATCTGTTTAACATTTAAGAACATCAAGTAGAAGAAAAAAATCTCACTGATTCTCTAGATTGGATAAGGAAATCCTTGGACATCTTTGTTGTCCTTAGTTACCAAGCTGCTAGAATAAACTGATACAGATAATCACTACCTAGAACCAAATACAATATAAATAAATAAAAAAATTAACAAAGACTTCAATCAGGATCAGGTCCCCATTGTGCTAGATGCTGTACAAACACAATCGCTTGCTCAGACAGACTCCAACAACTTGACATGTCAATCTAGTGCAAAGTCAGATTCAGTGGCATAAATGGTGCTTTCCCACCAGGGCCCATGAGGTTATGCGGGCCCAACCAATCCAATTGGCACACTGGATAGGACCCATGCATATGGGACTCTGTATACCCACTATCTGTAGATGTAACTGGATCGTATATGGATTGCCTCCAGTGGACAGAACCCAGGTGTCCGGGGTTGGGGGGGGCTGTCTGTGCTGGTGCTGCAGGTGATAAACTATGAAGGGTGCTTGGATCTAGCTGCACACGCGTATCCCTGTTCATACCATCACCAGCCTGGCGAAAGGTGATCCACGCTGCAGTAGAGAGGGGCTACCAGGGGAGAATGGGTGGTAGTCCCCCAGGGCAGGGGAGTGGCTGGGATGAGGGACCCCTCTGGCCCTGGGCATGAGCAGCCAGCAAGGATGCTGTCACGGATCCACAGGATCAGTGCTATATCCCCAGCTTTGGGGCAGTTCTCTGGGAGGAACCCCTTTGATGTGCCAGGTTCGACTGGGTCACACTCTTCCTTCAGGGTGGGCCACATGGTCTCACCGCCTCCTCAGACTGAACCCCTGGGGCTTGAGCACTCCTGCTTCATGCTGCGAGCTCTGCTCCGCAAGTCCAACTGAGGCTGACTCCTGGTCAGAGACTTCTACACCCTGCAAGGACTAATGCACAGCAACCGGCATTTGCAGTGATGCTCAAGTGGTGTCTTCAAAACAGGAGGGTTTTTTACTCAGTTGGAACATAGCACTGGAAGTCCTTCAGTTAGCATCATCCATTCTGGTCAAACCAGAGCAATTCACCAGCCAAGCTGGAGTGAACTCCATTTTCAGGGTCTGAGCTTCTTCCCCTTCCTTCGTCAGTTCCCGAGTGAGAGCTTCCGCTTCTTCCAGAGTCCACATTTATTCCCCCACCTTAAATTAAGCCTCACAGTCCCCTTTGTTCTCGAGCTGGGGTCTCTGCTAAGTTTCCCTGCTGAGAGGCAGGGAAATCCTCCCCCTCTCTGGGTCGTTGGTTGCTAGGCGTCAATGTCCTTGCATCATCATCAGATTTTCTACTGATATGGGTCCACCTTGGCCAGTCCTTTTTAATGACCCATTCCATCCCCACAGGCAGCTAGATGAGACACACCTATGTCTCTTAGCCTGCCCTAAGAGCAAACAATCCTTTTCCTCCCTACCAGGTAGCCAAGCAAAGTATAGGGGAAACTGAGGCACACATAGGCATCACAAAAAATATTACAAAAAATTCCCACTTAGTCATAGATACATGAACGGGGCATAGAGGGTACTGCAACACCCAGGGGTGCATGGAGGGCCCCAGAGACAGGAGATGCCCCCCCCCCCAACTGAGTGCAAGGTAAAAGCATTGTCCGCTTTGCATGGGGCAGGGGCGTGGGGAGAACTGGGGAGGATTGGGGGGAGGGAGTGCTGAGGAACTAGATCAGAGCTGGGGTGAGGACTTGGAGCAGAACTAGGAAAATGGGGGGGCTGGATTGGGGATGTGTGGGACTGGGTTTCAGAATTGGGAAGAGGGGCCCTAACTTATTCTTGCACCCGGGTGCTTTGGGTCCTTGTTACACCACTGGTCAGATTATTTAAATTTAAAAGCATCCACTCATTTTAAGGAAAAAAGAGAGGAAGAGAATCCAACCCATGTCCCTAGTTAGAGGAATGAGTGTCATCCATTTTATTAAATACTAATTAGATGAAGTATATAGGTAACATTCACAGTAAGAGAATATTTGTTTATACAGAGAAAAAGTAGGTCAAATACATGCACCTACCAATTTTTCCAAACATCTCATTATACTTAAGTATTAATAATGTAATGGGTTAAAAAAAATAAAAAAGCATATACACACACCCTCACTCTCACTTCTCAAGAGTCAGTGTTGTCTTAATTAAAAGGTCTTTTCCCAGCTCTGTTTACAAGAATTGCCACCGTTTACCACCGCTGGAGATTCCTTTTCACTCTGAGGTGAAAAGGGTCAGACACATTATGTTTGTGTTTCCAAGTAGCTGAAGCAGACATGCAGTTGCCTTTTTCATTTGACAAGGGGTTCTCAGCAACAGGTCAGTGAATGACCTTTTCAAAGGAACGAGTTAGCCTTCCGTATGCATCCAATATTATGCCAAGCTGCATTTCTCAAAACCACCAATAATTTCTCAGCAAAATGGGGTCTTGCCCCGTATTTCCTCCAGGGGAACTGCCAAGCAGCCAATCACACTGCCTCCTGCTTTCACTCAGAGGCGGATTCTTTCTTAACTGGATTAATATTTTTCTGATGCTGGAGCACAAACCCCACACAATTACAATCCCAAGTACTGTCTGTGGCTTGCTGCTCCTGTGCCCCCAGTCAGGGGGCATGAAATTCAGGACTTAAGCAGTGATCCCTATATGCAGAAATGAAGACCCATTTTATCATTTTACACCTTCTCTTTACAGCAGATTCATCCCTTTAATCACAATACTGGGATCATTCCAGAGTCCTCTCAGTGCTTCTCCTTCCAAACAACAAAGAGACTGAATTACACACTACTAAGTTGTTAGGCAAGTTCATATTCCCCACACCACAGGTTTTACAGCTAGCAGGAGGCACACACCCTTACGTTGCTACTGTAAGTGTGGGGAGGGGGGTAGGAAGTCACAGAACCTGATACTAGGCTTTGGCTACACTGGCGCTGTACAGTGCTGCAACTTGCTGCGCTCAGGGGTGTGAAAAAACACACCCCTGAGCGCAGCGAGTGCAGCGCTGTAAAGCGCCAGTGTAATCAGTGCCTGCAGCGCTGCATGCTTGCTCACAGCGCTGCAAGCTATTCTCCTCGGAGAGGTGGAGTACATACAGCGCTGCGAGAGCTCTCTCGCAGCGCTGGCTGCGCGACTACACTCGCGCATCACTCGTGAAGTCCCAAGCGTAGCCAAGCCCTAGATAGTCTCCCAGATACAGAAAATAAGGGCTTGTCTACACTGGCACTTTACAGCGCTGCAACTTTCTCGCTCAGGGGTGTGAAAAAACACACCCCTGAGCACTGCAAGATTCAGCACTGTAAAGTGCCTGTGTAGACAATGCACCAGCGCTGGTAGCTATTCCCCTTGTGGAGGTGGATTTTTTTATAATGCTGGGAGAGCTCTCTCCCAGTGCTGTCTTATGCTGTGACTACACAGCCACATCAAAGCGCTGCCGCGGCAGCGCTTTAACATTGCTAGTGAAGACATGCCCTAAATCTGTAAATCCCACAATCCTGCTTCTTCAAGGTAGAACTGCAAAGCCAGCAATGCACTGAAACCCAAGAGTGCAAGCAGACATGAAAAGCCAGTTTAACTAGGTAAATAAGGCTGTGGATTAGAGAGACAAGGTGGGTGAGGTAATCTTTTTTTGATCAACTTCTGTTGGTGAGAGAGAAAAGTTTTTGAGCTTTCACAGAGTTACTCAGGTCTGGGAAACTACAGAGGGATGTAGGTCTGTAGTGTCACAATGAAAAATACCAGGTGAAACAGATTGTTTAGCATAAGTAGCTAACACATATTTTAAGCAACCATTCAACGTGAAGTGGCCTGTTAACACCCCTCCAGTCACATGGGGGGAAGTAAGAGGGGGACAGATGAGGCGGGGAGGGAGTTGTTAGTGGGTTACAGATTGTTGTAATAAACCATAAATCCAGTGTCTCTATTCAGTCCATTATTGTTAGCATCTAGCAAAATTATGAATTTAAGCTCCCAGGCTTGTCTTTCGAAAATATTGTGCGGGTTTCCTTGAAGATGAGGAGGGATAGGCCAGATATAGAGAGTGATCATTTTGTGAAAAGTGTTCACCCAGAGATGATAGGGTGTTTTTGTCTTTTATCATTTTCCTGTGGAAGTTCATTCATTCCTCCACAAACTCTGAAACATTAAAAACCTCCCTCAAAACGCCATCCTTGCCACCACGGATGTCACTTCCCTATACGGCAGGGGTGGCCAAGCCATGGCTCGTGAGCCACATGGGACTTTTACAGTTAAAGTGTGGCTTGTGGAGCCCCCACATGCCTCTCCCCCACATTCTTCGCCTACCAGACTGGGGGGGGGGGAGGGGGAAGCTCGGGGCTTCTGTCCGGCGGCTGGGTGGTGGGGCTTCAGCCCCGTGAAGTATGCATGCCAGGGCTTGGGGCTCCTGTGGGTCTGAAGCTCCCCTTGCTACGGGGCTGAAGTTCCGAGTCCCATCAGGCGCTCCCGGCTCTCGAACTTCTGAAGATTATCGTATGCGGCTCGGAGGGTCAGTAAGTTTGGCCACCCCTGCTATACACCAACATCCCTCACAATGACAGCATAGCTGCCTGCCTCAAATATTTACAAGACAATGGACCGCCCTCAGATATCCACCCCAAACACATCGCCAAACTCATCCATTTCATCCTCACATATAACAAATGTTACATTCAACAACAAAGACTTTGTCCAAACCATGGGAGCAGCCCTGGGTACTAGGATGGCTTCCTAATATGCCAACCTCTTCATGGGCCACAGTGAAGAATTTCTGGGCAAATGCACCACAAAACCAATGATATACCTGAGATACATCCATGATATTTTCATCCTCTGCACAGACGACAAACTCCCTCAGATTTCCAACACAACTTCAACAACCACCACCCGTCGTCCATTAAACTCTCTCTCAAACACTACCATACTAATATCAGCTGCCTGGACACCACGATCAGCTTCAAGAATGAAACTCTACAGACAACCATGTATAAGAGAAATCTACGGAACACCACACCAACCTTCATAGATCCAGTAACCAACCCAAATACACCAAGAAATCTGTTATCTACAGCCAGGCACTCAGATACCACAGAATGTATTCAGAGGAGATGCACCTTAACACACTCAAAACCGCCTTCAAAAAACAATGACACTACTTCTCTAGTGGATTGCATTATGAGAGAACCTGCTTCAATACAGAAATAAAACCCCCTCCGACTGCACACCCTTAATTGTCACCTACCATCCCACACTGGAACCCATACAGACTATCAAACAACCACCACCCATACTCAATGGGGACCCAATCCTCAAAAAAAAAAATCTTTCCTGAACCCCTCTTCCTTCAAACAACCCCCCCGCCCCCAAGCTCATCATCAGAAGCAAGCTTCCTGCCAGAACAACCTGCAGACATATCTCCATTGCTACAATGATCAGTACGTTCAAGATCCAGGGGTCCTACGCATCCCTGTCCCAACATGTGGCGTACCTCATCTAGTGCACCAAATGCCCCTACAACAACTATGTGGGTGAAACCAGACAATCACTATACTCTCCAATGAACTCAACTCAGGAAAATGATGAAAGATAGAAACACCCTATCACCTGTGCGTGAACACTTTTCACAAAGCCATCACTGTATCTCACCTAGCCAGCCTCATTCTCAAAGGAAACCTGCAGAATACTTTTAAAAGATGAGCCTGGGAGTTTAAATTCATAACTTTGCTAGACACTAAGCATCATGGAGACACTGGATTTAAACGATCTATAACCCACAAACAACTCCCTCACCTGCCTCCCCCCCCACCCCGTTTCCTCCCTATGACTGGAGAAGTTAACGAGTCACTTCACCTGGAATGGTCCCTTGAAATATGTGTTAACTACTTATGCTAAACAATCTGTTCCAACTTCTATTTAGCTTTGACACACTGATTTCCCAAACCTGAAGAGCAGCTCTGTGAAAGCTCTAAAGCTTGTCTCTCTTCCACCAACAGAAGTTGGTCCAATAAAATATATTACCTCACCCACCTTGTTTCTGTCTAATATCCTGGGACCAACACGGCTACAACAACACAGTACAACAAAGGCTGTGGATTGTGAGTGATGGCAATGCTGCTGGCCAATGGTGGGCAGGAAGTTGGGAAGGGGTCAGGTGGAGAAGATATTTATGGCCCTGATTCAGCAAAACACTTTGGAATGGGTTTAGTTTTAAGCACATCCTTGAAGTTCCACCACTTGGCTGAACTGGGGCCTATGACAACATCTCTGCCATAGTGCATGTCTGTTGGCTAGTGCACGAGTAGCATTGTATAAATGTTAATCAGGTGTCTTGCCTGCCCCGCACAGCTGGAGGAAGACTCCAGACCTGGTAGTGGAAAATAAGGACATATATTTCCCCCCCTTTCAGGATGATTCTCTAAGTGAAGTACTATTTTGACTGTAATAACAGCAGAGTTTATGAATGCATACAGTTGTTTAGAAGTGTTCTGCGGATGTTAAAAATAAGATATTCCTGAGAAAGAGGGGGTGGGAGGGAATAGCCAATCACTATTTCAATATTTCAATTAAAAGAAACAGCTTTAAAAAAATGAACCGGCTCATTCATGAATGAGACTATCTTGCAGGCTGCACCCCACTGGCTCTCTGCAGCCATCACCAGGAATTCCTATCACATTGCTTGGCATTACCTTACTGTCATTCATAGGGTCTTAATACTTTAAAGATGTTCCACAAGCAACATATGCACTTTCATAAATGGTTAAAATTAACTTGGAGAGTTTTAGATACCTTGTTGGCTTTGGCACCAGAGCTATAAGAAACCACACTGTGAAGAGTGTCAAATGTCCTGATTTATATTCCAATTGAATCAAGATAACAACCATGTGCAGAACACAATGTACCCTGCAGACTCTCAACAGCTGTCAGATTCATTTTGCTGTGATATCTGATCCCAGGATGAGGCAGAGATGTATGCAGGACAGTGATTGAATAAATCCCCATGATTTTTTAATTCATCCATGCGGTTATACATTGTGTTCAGACATGGATATCAGAATACAAAAGAGGACATTTCTTGCATATCTATGCCATTTTAATGAAAAAAATTAATAAAGCTGGATTAATTTTAGATAAGAAGTTAGAGGAGGGATTAGTGGTTAGTGAGCTGGCCTGGGTTCAATTTCCTGCTCCACCACTGGCTTCCTGTGACACTTCGGGCAGGTCACAGTCGCTATGTGCCTGAGCTTGCCATCTGTAAAATGGGGATATCAGCACTTCTCTACCTCACAGAGGTGTTGGGAGGATAAATGTATGAAAGGTGATCAGATACTACCGTGATGGGGGCCATCTAAATGCCTTAGATCAAGGGTGGCCAACCTGAGCCTGAGAAGGAGCCAGAATTTACCAATGTGCATTGCCAAAGAACCACAGTAATATGTCAGCAGCACCCCCCCATCAGCCTTCCTCCCTCCCTCCTCCCCACTCCAAGCGCCTCCCACCTACTGGCAGCCCTGCTGCTCAGCACCTCCCCCTTCCTTCCCACACCTCCGGATCAGCTGTTTCGTGGCATGCAGGAGGGTGGGGGTAGGGGGAGGGAGGAGCAAGGACACGGCAGGCTCGGGGAGGTGGCAGAAAGGGGTGGAGTCAGGGCTGGGCCTGTGGCAGAGCCAGGGGTTGAGCCATGAACACCCCCTGGCACATTGGAGCAGCATATTAACTTCTGAAGAGCCGCATGTGGCTCCGGAGCCACAGGTTGGCCACCCCTGTCTTAGATAGATACATTTCATTTGCTAAAGTGATCCTCAACACATCTCCCTTGCCTCCTGCACCTCCAAGGGATAAGCTCAGCACCTGCAGAATTTAGTCCACAGGTCAGAACAGCCCTTTAGCTCTCCTTCCATATGCATGTGTGACACAGGGTAGAAGCAATGCATTTTAATGGCACAATCAACCTCATGCAGATAACTGTGTGAAACCGGATGCATCAAGTTCTCTCACTAACCCTGGGGAAGGGATCAAACCACTGGATGTGTTTTAAGATAGGGTCCCACCTCACTTACCAAACCTGCAGAACTAGTGGCCATTGCTTTGGTGCTGCTGGATAAGTCTTCCCCCTCATTGAGAGTGGGTTTTACATTGCACTTATATGGAAGAAAGTTACAGTTATCTTTGGCTTTTACAAAGAACAGTAGATGGTTTTGTTTTAAATCCGTTTTCCCCTCACAACCAGTCTCAAAATGAATGAAGAGAGGTTAAATCTGAACCTATCTGAAAATTAGTTTAAAAAGTAAAAGAGAAGAGTGTGCCCAGTGTTACACTGGGTTAATTCCTACCCATTGGTGCTGCTTGGTGTGTCTGCGGATGCCATTACGACACTTCAGTGTAAATCAGCTCATCTGGAAGAGAAAAGAGGACATTAATACACAAGTAAAAAATATGCAGGTATTTTCCCTTTTGTAAGACATAGCACATAATATTCAGCCTGATCATAGGTGCCACCTAAGCTTTGCTTAAGCAATAATATGGACCAATGGGATCACTTTTCTCCCAAACGGTTGCTCCCCGTAGATGGTCGTATAGGGCAGGACAGGAGGCTGGGTGTGTCTAATCTCCAGAGAAGTGCTCTCTTTCTAGTACCATCCTGCCTGAAATGTCTTGTTAATTTGAAGCAGAAATTATGCAGGGAAGGAATAGACATTTACAGTTGTGTGTGTGTGTGTGTGTGTGTATCTGCCTTTCAGCTTTGGTGATCAGAGGTGTCTGATCCATCAGATTGCTCCTTTGACAGCTTGTTTTCTAAAGCCATATCGTAATTGAGCAAAATGCAGGTTCCCCTACAAAAATAATGCTCTCTGAGTATGATCTATGAGTGAAGATCAAAAGCAAAACCAAAACATGCACAGCATTTTTCAGCAGCTCTGCCCAAGAGCAGCTTTCCCCCCTCAAACCTGCAGGGCAGTCTGAGCTATCAGCCCGAATGACCATGTATTAGCAAGGCTAATACTCTACAGAATAGATGGTTTGCCTGGGGCAGCAAATTGTTAGCAGTATTGCCAACCCCCAAAATGTTCAAAAGTCATGAGTCAGGCTCACCAAAAATCATGATATTGGCTTTAAAACCATGAGATTATGTAAAAATATTAGATTAGGTGTTCTTTTTATTTGCCGTCTGCTTTTTGAACCTTTCGGGTACACCAGGGTCACATTTTGAAGCTTTCTCCCCAGCTACGGAGGCTAGAAATTTACTTTTTCTTTAAGAATGAAGGCTGAAATCGTTATATACCCTCTTGACTGCATGAGCTGGGGCTTTAAGGAAAACAATAGTTATTACGAGACTCACGACAAAATCAGCAGAGTTGGCTACACTGCATTAGGACTATTGCTATGCATTAGTAAAATTCTGACACAGAAAGAAGAGTTCTCTGCCTCAAGAAGTTTACAATCTAAGAACCTGGTAATGAACACCGTGCTTAGTCCTGTAAGTCGTCCCATTGGTCTGAACTCCATTGGTTTGAACTGTTGGCTTCAAAGGGACTTCTCACAGCAGTAAGCACTATACTCCTTAGGCCTGGTCTACACTACCCCCCCACTTTGGACTAAGGTACGCAAATTCAGCTACGTTAATAACGTAGCTGAATTCGAAGTACCTTAGTCCGAACTTACCGCGGGTCCAGACGCGGCAGGAAGGCTCCCCCGTCGATGCCGCGTACTCCTCTCGCCGAGCTGGAGTACCGGCGTCGACGGCAAGCACTTCCGGGATCGATCCGGGGCACTTCCGGGATCGATCCGGGATCGATTTATCGCGTCTTAACCAGACGCGATAAATCGATCCCAGAACATCGATTGCCTGCTGCCGGACCCTCCGGTAAGTGTAGACGTACCCTTAGAGAGCATTTGCAGAATTAGGTCCTAAATGTCTAGGAGCAACACAAAACATTCAGTAATTGCTTGTGTGGTGTGGCACTGTGCGAAGATATTTGCCAAACAGAAATCCCTAGAACTAGCACCTAGTTAGCCATCATCTGAGGTCACTACTCATGCTGGGCTCTTTAGCATTTCAAGGCCCAGAGACTTCTATGTTGGAGTTACATGAGCACTTCTTTGAAGCATACAACAGCTGTATTTTCCAACTGGGGGTGCCACCCATGGAAGCACCAGACTGGTCCAGGGAGATAGACATAGGAAAGGAGTATCTGGGTGGTGAGGGGAGGGAGAGAAGCTGCATGACCCTAGATACCCCCACACATTCACTACAAATATGCCCTAGAAATGCAGATAAAGCAAAGAGAAGCTCTTTGAAAGTCTCCTCTCTCCTCCCAGCTGTGGTACCTAACTACACTGGATTACAGGCTCAAGCAGTAGTTTACCAGCCCGAACTTCTCTTCTCTGTTCCTTTCTGGTGAATAGAGGAAACAAAAAAATATACGGCAAAATGGAATAAAATAAAAGGCACAACGAAAAGGAAAGACAGACAGAAAAGAGAACACAGATATCATGTCCCACCACAGTTACTATGACGTGCATTGAAATGGGTGGTTGTAACAAAAGAGTGCTATTCACAGCCAGTTGGGTTTCAGTTACCAGGTATTCCTCTCCCCCTTGATCATTATAAAAATGAGGTCAATTTAAAAAAAAAAAAGACTTGGATCTGCGATCTACAAAGTCTTCCCTGTGCTCAAGTCCATGCAAATGCCCGGAGCATATTTTATTACTAAGCTAGTGGCAACTACCACAATAATCACCTTGATTCCTCCTTCAGATCTACTCTAGTTGCCCAATGTCCAGTTTCTCAGGGCAGGTCTACACTTAAAATGCTGCATTGGGGCAGCTGCACCGCCACTACAGCATTTAAGTGAAGATGCTCCCACACCGATGGGAGACCTTCTCCCGTCGGGGTAGTTAATCCACCTCTGCAAGAAGCGGTAGCTATGTCGACAGGTGACGCTCTTTCGTCAACATAGCGCTGTCTATACCAGGGGTTAGGTTGGTATAACTATGTCGTTCAGGGGTGTGGATTTTTGACACCCCAACAACTTAGTTATATTAATATATGTGTGTAGTGTAGACCTGGCCCCAGTTGAATAGGTTGCACAAAACCTTAACAACAATAACTGGTTTAGAAGAAGTTTCAGGTAGCTTTTTAACAAATTGCTTTCATTAAGAGCTGAGAAGTGCGCCACAAGAAACTGCTTTTGAATAAGACCAAAGTGAAATTAAGGATAGAAAATCAGGTCTGGATTAGTGTAAGTACAAAACCCACAACAACCCAGGGGTATCAGGAGAAGGAAGAGAAAAAGGAATATTGGAAATAAATTCTGGCAGGAAAACAAGCACAGAAATGGTTAATTATCCGATCAGACCATTTATTTGCAGCATCCCACCCTACTGAGAGCATAAAACAGATTTATGGCTCGAGGACAGGCTGCAGTAGCATTATGTGAAACAGTGGGAGCTCAGCTCAGCCAACTGAAATTAAAAGGAGTGGATGAGTTGGTAACTGGATAAAGAGGCTGACCTCTAGGTCATCAGTTTAATTCCAGGCCAGTCAGCTACCATTAGAAAGTTGTTCAGTCTTTAGTGCACTATATCAAGCAAGTTTGGTGTGCTCAGATTAACCTATGACAGCATCTCTGTCAGATCACCGCCACCAAAACAAAAACTTCCTGTTGAAAAGACTCAGGAATAGATATGCATGGAGACTACACTATCAAAACATTGTTACATACAGACAGTAGGATGCAAACAGAAGAGATTCCACTTTGAGCATAACAATGTATGAGAACAGCAGCCTCTCTTGAAAGTTTTGTTCCATTTATATTTGAGAATTTAGAGAGATCTAACACTTCCCACACTTCTCTGGGCTTTCCCATCTCTAGTCACGGTCTAGCCTCAGAACCCCATCCTACCGAGTGCTGAGCTCCATCTCCTCATGTTGTCGTCGTTAGGTGTGGAAGGAATGGAGCTCCATTCAGGAGATGCAAAGCAACTGTACCATGGCTTTGCATCCTTGGCTATCCAAAGCTCCCCACTATCAGAAACAGGACTATGATCCCAACATCGGTTAATTTTGTTGAACATTCAAGTATCAAATCTTTACTATATGAACATATTAACATTGCCCATGACACTTGGATACTAGAGGCTGTAAAGTATATAATAGATTTTACTTGATTATAGCAGAGGAATTAATAGTGCTCAAATACTATGTAAGAATTAAGAATGGATGGAATCCTTTGTGGTACATGCTCCCAGGCAGAGTTTAAGACATACCTGTGACATTCTATGATCAGTAATCTTGTTTTAAGAAAAGAAACTGAGATGAAAACAGTTGTAGAAAAGGCAGCTCAGCCTGACAGACAGTCTCAAGTTGGGTTTAAAATAAACTAATGTAGGTAAACAACCCAGGAAGAGTTCTAAGTGGGTAAAGGGAGCAGCTCTCCAAACTACTACTCAAATGGTCCTAACATTGGCTGCACATGATCAAAAAGGAGTTTGCCCCTCAGGAGAAGGATTGGGCCACAAGAGGTACAGTAGTATAGAGGAACACCAATCCATCACAGATTGACTGGGCAGCATGGGGAGAGAAGCATGCACTGCCACTACCTATGTTATATCTGCTCTATGGCTATAGGGAACATTAATCTCTGGGATAAAATTCTGATTCCGTTGAAGTCAACGGGAGTTTTGCCACTGACTTGATCTCACAACCAGGTGTGTTAATCCAGCAATGCATTCATTTAAGAGAGTTAACAACATATATCATATTTCAGTAAGCCATGACAAGCTAAATTGTCACCTGTTTTCTGCCACTCTCTCCCCCTCCAGTTCGCATTTGCAAGATATTTGTTTCTAAACAGAAGCTTTCCCTTCCAATGTCAATTAATATAATAAAGAATTCTAGTTAAAATCCCTGGTTTTGTTCTCAAAGTGCGCACACAACATACAAGTAATTTTTTCCCTTGCAGATCTTTGACAGTTTCCTCCTTCACCAGTTTTGAATGATGTATGTTTCTTCCCCCTCCCACTATGTTTTAGAAATTCTAAGACGCCAGAGGTTTCCTCTAGAGCCAGAGTCAGGAAGTGAACTCTCTTTCAAATGGCTTACTGCAATGCTTTTTATAAACACAGTTTCAAAATAAAATCCAATGTTTTGTGAATAAACATTCCTCAACTCTTCAAACGTTTTTGAAGAACAAAAACAAACATAATTGGGAACCATCAAAATATAAATATTTATGCATGTTTATTCTTCTTCTTACAAGCCACTAAGTCGCTACTCAATAATACTGTCACTAATAGCCATGCAAAACCTAGCACTTGTGACGCAGGCTCCAACACTGATCTTTTATAAATCCCATGGAGAGAGGCAAAACAGCATGGGCTACATGTTCTAATTGCTAGGGAGACTTTTACTGTGGAGTGGGAGGGGAAAGATGATAAACAGCTATTTGGAAGAGACTTAAATGTTAACTGTTTGCTTTGTAACTCTACACTTAGCACCTACAGACTCTACAACTTTCAAACACCTAGAAAGGAGAGTGAGAGTTTGAAAGTAGTTAAAACAGTTTATAACTTTTATAATACAAGTTTCTAACACTGTTAGAAAGAGCTACATTCAAACTCTGATGTTGGGAGACAGGTAGGTTAGTGTTGAACACAACTGCAAAGTAGCACTCACTAAGCGTTTTTGCCAACAATTTCCCATCACTGATACCACCAGTTCTACTCCACCTGTGAGGAGTATAAATGTAGACAACACTCCAAGCAGTTGCTGCTATTGTCATGTCATTTAACCCTGCAGAGCGGCTGGGGAATTTAGTCAGGACTGAAAACTATCCTGCAATGAGGCAGATTGGGAAATTCATTTTCCATATACATAGACACCCTTTTAACATTTCTGTTTGGATAACTAGCTTAGTGTAAGAAGTATTTCTTTTTCATACTATTTTGAACAGCAATGCAAACTTTTAACATCATTTTTTAAGCAGTTGTATGTACGCACACACACAATTCTTATGAATGATCACTTTGGTTATTTCCTGGAGCTGTCAGGCACTCAGATACTACAGTAGTGGAAGACAAATACCTAAACAGGTTTTCATAGGATATCATTAACCCATCAAAACTAATTTTTTTAAGTGAATGTTATCAACCTTTTAAAAGTGTCATGCAAAGAAGTGGACGTACATAGAGAAACTACTGTCCATCTCAAAAAGAAGCTTTAAATAAATCTCTAGTGGCAGACTTCTATGGAAGGAAGTTTAGGTCATGGATCCTGGAGCACTGGCAGAGAAGTCCTCAACATTAGTTTACCAGGCTCCTGTGGCTGATATCATAATATGTCCAATATAAAATATTTAAGGACAACAGGAAGCCCCAACGCAATTGGGAGCTTTTCTACAAACCACAACTTTTTGAATATGTAAGATACATATAAGCTGTTTAAAAAACACCGTTTAAAAAACACAGACAACCCAGACACCTGAAATAGCTGCATTAAGGGCAGTTTTTGTGACATTGTTGAAACAGATGTTATGCTATCCCTTGTTCACTTTAACTTAAAAATACTTTTAGCAAATAAATGCACAATTCAGAGGCTTCAGTGCAACTTTGTGTTCCTAGCTACTGTTAGCCCCGCCTTCCTCTTCCCCATCAATGAATTCTACATCTTATCTCATTGTGCGAGGCACCATATAAACACACAGTAGTAGATGGTCCCTGCCCCGAAGAGCGTAGTCTATATAGGACAGCTACAGGGTGGGGGAAAGGAATATACCACACAAGCAAAATGATGATTTGTAAATGTTATGTTAGTGCCTTTTTTTTTTTTTTTTTTTTTTTTTTTTTTTTTTTTTTTTTTTTTTTTTTTTTTTTTGGGGGGGGGGGGGGGGGGGTTTGGTTGTGGTGGGCGGGGGGGGGGGTGGGGAGGGGCGGCAGGGCAGGGCGGCGCTCTTCTTTTTTGCCTGGAGCGGCAAAAAAGTTAGAGCCGGCCCTGCCAATGAGAGAATAACTGGACTGTATTGCTCCCTTATTTGTTATTCACATACAGGACTGTCCCCCAAGAGTCTACAGGGTTTGCTTCCTTTGATCTCCTTTACGGGAAAGAGGTGCAGGGACCCTTAGATTTAATACAAGGCCCTTGGAAGAGTAATATGGAAGAGCCTGTAGGGGAATGTGGCACTTGTTTTAAAGAGAATTTAAAGGCTATGATGGACATAATGCATCAGAACCTTGAAAGGCTGGTATGACAGGCATGTTGGAGAAAGGTCTTTTGATGTAAGTGACTTGGTATTAGATTTGAATCTAGTGAGGAAAACAAAGTTCAAGATTGTTGGGAGGGACCTTTTGAGGTAATAGAGTGAAGGAGGTCACCTGCGATGTAACGAAACCCCACAGCAGGGAGTTGCGCAAACAGTACATGTCAATAGATTGAAAACTTACCACAAAAGAGAGGTGAATATGATTTATTGTGTTGATGAGGGAACATTTACTGCCCCTTTAATTATTTGGTCCTGGAGAGTGAGGAAGAGACTCCACTGGAGAGCACTGAAATTTGGGAGGGTTTGAATCCAACCCAAAAGTAGGATATGTTGGCCCTCTTGAAATACCACAGGCAGGTATTTTCCAACCAGCCAGGTTTAACTGACGAAAGAATGCATTCCATTGAAACTGCAAGGTCCTGCCCTGTTCCTAGCAGAGCATACCATGCTAAAGATGAAATGCAAAGACAAATTCAGGAGAAAGTGGAGAGCACGCGCATGGGAGCGATCACTAAATCAGAAAGCCCGTGGGCATCTCCTACTGTGATGGTACCTAAAAGGAATAAAACCCTGAGATTTTGCATGGATTTTAGAAGGGTAAATGACATCACCCAACCTAATCCTTACCCTACACCCCAGATAGAAGACCTTCTGGATCTACTGGGCAGTGCAAAATTCATAAGTACTCTGGATTTGACTCATGGATACTGGCAAATTCCCTTAGATTCCCTTAAATTCCTGATGTCCAGGAAAAGTCAGCTTTCACAGTGGAATGTGGCCTGAGTTTAAGATTATGCCTTTTGGATTAATTAAGCCCCTGAAAGGTAGCCCCTGCATTTTCAATGAGGTGCTGCAGGGTTTACAGACCTTTGTCAAGGCCTACGTAGACAACTTGGCTGTTTGTAGTGACTCCTAAAAACCTAGATTACCTGAACCTTGTGGGAATTGTATTGCAGCGGCCTAGAGAAGCCAGCCTCACTGTCAAGGTGTTAAAGTGCAAGATGGGGGCCACAGAAGTATCTTAGCTAGGACACAGGGTGGGCAGTAGGTTTGTTCGCCCTGACCCTTTAAAAGTAGAAGCCATTCGGAATTGGCCTGTCCCACAAACCGAGAAGCAGGTCCAATCCTTTATCAGTCTGGCCAATTAACACCAGAGGATTGTAAAGGAGTTCAGTGACATTGTGGCCTCTATAACAGACTTTATGAAAAAGAGGAAGCCAAACCAGGTGAATTTGGACTGACGCCTGTGAGAAAAAGCCTCTTATGTCCTTGAAGCCTGTCTAAAGAGTTAGTTTTAATCAGCTCTGATTTCCGCAAATCCTTTATGCTGTGCACTGATGCTTCTAATACTGGGTTAGGTGCAGTGCTAACACAGACTGGGGTGTGGGACAAGCAGCACTCTATTGCCTTTTAAGTAAAAAACTGACCTCCACTGAACAGAACTATGCTGACACAGAGAAGGAATGTTATGCCATTGTTTGGACTATTACGCAACTATCTATATAACAGAAAATTTAAATGCTATCGGACCACTCCCCGCTAACACAGCTGTGTTGAGCCAGAGGGACCAATTTGAAACTATTACACTAGAGCCTAGTTCTACAGGAGTAGGACATGGAAACAGTACATATCAAGGTAAAAAAAATAAAATGCAGTGGCAGATGCCTTGTCAGGAGTAGCGAGATCCTTAGGCATATTCAGGAGCGCCAGTGACATCCCTTCTTACACCATTTTTACATTGGGGGTGTGATGCCAGAGGTCCCCATGCTTCAATTGAATACTGACAAATGCATAGCTGAAATCAGTCTGGCTCACCTGTGTGTTATTGTTAAAATAGGTATTAGAATTATACATTGACTTTATGGAATGCCTGTAAGTTGCTGCATGCATTAATCTCACTTATAACATTTGTATCCCATATTAGAAGGTAAAATTTGAGTGTTTGCATTGTAGGATACTCCGTGTAAATCACCGGACAGGAGAGAGACATTAACTAGCGTCAAGTGCTGATCTCCAACAGAAGGTGTCACATCCTGGCCAACAAGGAAGGCCCATCAACACCAGACAGATGAGAGTGGAACACCAAAAAGAGGACTAAAGACTTTGTTGTTTACTCTTCCTACCCCATGAAGAAGAGTCTTGCAAGTTAATTCCTCCCATCAGCTGAGTTTTTAGCTCACAGCAGGGGGCGGGAGGGAAGAGAGAATAGCAAGGAGGAACTGTATCTTTATGCTGCTTTGACTGTAAGGAACAAAGATTACTAGGCATAAGCAAAAGATCCCCAGCATTTAGCCTGGGTTAGCCCTAAAGGATATATAGAGCTTGCCTGTTACAGAAGCTTCTATTACTTTTTGAAATTTAAGACTGGAGCTCTTCTTCAGCTTAACCTATTGTTATTCAAGAACAGAATTTGATCTTTTATTAGTAATGCTATTTAAATAAAATGAGGTCTTCCATTGCTTTGAAGAGCCACAGGATTAGAGCAGTTCACATGCATATTCCTCTTCCTGGTTTGTTTTAATTTTTTTTTTAAATCATTTAAAATGTGAGCCATTACATTATGTTAAAGGTAGATGGATGCTTTAGGGGTTAACTATTGAGGCCATGTCTACACTAGCGAGCTTACAGCGACACAGCTGTACCAATGCAGCAGCACCACTGTAAGATGACTCGTGTAGCAACTCCATACTGACAGGAGAGAGGTCTCCCAGTGACATAATAAAATCACCTCAATGAGCAGCGGTAGCTATGTCAGGAGGAGAAGCTCTCCCACTGACATACTGCTGTGCACGCGAACACTTACGCCTACAAAATTATATCGCTCGGGGGTGTTTTTTTCACACCCCTGAGTGACATAAATTTTGCCGACATAAATGGTAGTGTAGAGATGGCTTTAGGCCCCAAACCTGCAGACATTTAAATGGATGAGTCTCTCAGTGGGACTGCTTACATAGTTACTCAGAGTGGAGCAGTTTGCAGGCCTGGGGGAAAGAACATGTCTGAGTAGAGCTAGAAGCTTGCCCCTTGGGTTAAAAGGGTGACCTCTGGTGGACAAACATATCCTCAGGTTTCAGAATTGCTCAGTGTTGACTTTTTGTTTACCTATAGTTCATGTTTTTGTTATAATGTTTCCTCATAATGTTTCCATTATAAACCAACAACAATATAACCTGTCATTTCAAATAAAATAATAAACACCAGTAATAATTATATCATTAAAATGATTAGAGTGGATATTTATAGCATATCATTTTCATATGAACAAGTCCTTTGTAAGTCTTAACAACCATACTAAATACAGATGACTTTTGAGCAAAATAGTAGATAGTTAGCTCAGTGCTGCGTTTTATGTGGAAACACAAAAGGGGGGGGGGATCACAGCTTGAAGAAAGAAAAAAAGAGACAATTGCTGGAAAATGACTCACCACCCAGAAGGCAAGAGCTGAAATTATACAGATTTTTATAACCCTGTATTGTTAAACTGCAAAACTCAATACTTGGTGGCTGTTAAGCCGTCTTTAAGAAGGAATACATTTTACACAAGTGGAAGTGATAAGCCCTGTGCAAAGCTAATTGAGACAATGAAATTTTGCAGTCAATGTCAACAGACCCTTCTCATATCCCCATCAGGAGTTCAGTCCCTCCCCCATACTCCGGACAATTTTTTTTTTTAAAGTCACAAGATCATTAAATACAGCGACTGGCAGCTGCTCGCTTTCACACTCACGCTCTTGCTGCATTTGTTTATAAAGCGAAGCAAAGCCCCCCTGGCCATGGGAAAGTGTGAGCGCCTAGCCCTGAAGGCTGGAAAACCCAACGCAGGAAACAAGGGAGAAAAGTTTCCCAACAACCTCCCCTGGTGACTGCCCGCTTCCTTCTCTCCCCTGGCACTGCTGCAAACACCCCCTCACTCCCTTCAGGGCGGGGGGCAGGGGAGCTCTAGGGGGCTCTCCCTCTCCAACATCCCTCCTACGGACCCAAGGTCTCTCACCTCTGCCAAATCGATGCGAGCTCCCTCGGGGGAAGGGCTGGGGCAGGGTCTTCTTCTGAGCGCTCCCTTCCTTGCAGGGGGAGGGGAGAACGAGGATGCGATGCTGCGCTGCTCCGCTCCGCTCCTCCCTGACCTGTTGCAGCAGCACAGAGCCCGGTTGCTCCCCCCGCCCCTGCCTCCAGCTGCTGCAGCTGCAGCCTGCGCGCACGTCGGGCAGCAGGGAGGCGGCCGGGCGCTGGAACGCGCAGGGAGGCGCGCGCGCGCGCGCGCCACAAGGTGGATAGGAGGGGGCGGTGGGGAGAGCCCAAGCCACGCCTCCTTCACTGGGGACACGCCCCCTTGAGCCGAGCGCGCGCGCTCGCCGGAATCCTCCTCCCCCCCAGCCTGTGCCCGCCGAGCGTGTCCGGGAACGCCCGAAGGGCCGAGCGGGCAGCGGCTGCAGCAACCTGAGCAGCTGCTGGAGCGGCCCAGCCCTGCGGTCCTTGCAGAGGGGCGGCTCCCGGCTCCTTTGCCAGGCTAGGGGGAGCTGCGTCCCCAGCCCCCGCTGCAGGGCAGGCCCCTGAGGGCGAGGCACAGCTAAATGGGGGGGTTCCCCGGGCGCTGCGTGGTCAGCTGAGGGTAGTGGTGGTGGTAAGCAGGGATTTGGAGCAATCACATTTTTGAATTGCTCCAGCTCCAGGCATAAAACCTACCGGTCTGCACTCCAGCTCCGGGCTCCCCTCCAAAGCCCTGGTAAGGGGGCTGGCTGGCTTTCAGCACCCCCACTAATAAAAATGTTCGAGTGCCACTGCTTGAAGGTGCACTCAGTCACCTGGCCTCCGCATATTATTATTCGGATTGCAGGAGTGCCTCGGTGCCCCAGTTACGGATCTGGGCCCCATTGTGCTAGGCACTGCATAAACACAGAACCAAAAGAGGGTCCCTGCCCCAGAGAGCTTACTCCAGGAGGAAGACTGTGGTTGACAATATCATGCTTCTGGCACAGTGGAACTCTACAGTAAGGGTAACGCTCATCTGTTCAGGAGACACTAGCCAAAAGGGCCAATTCAACCCTTAGATGCATGAGCAGGGGAATCTCGAGTAGGAGTAGAGTGTGTATTTTACCTCTGTATTGGGCCCTTGTGCCACCCCAGTTGGAATGTTCTGTCCGATTCTGGTGCCCACAATTCAAAAAGGATGTTGATAATTCAAAGAAGAGCCACGAGAATGACTATTGGAAAACCTGCCTTATAGTGATAGACCCAAGAAGCTCCATCTATTTATCTTAACAAAGAGAAGGTTAAGGGATAACTTGAACACAGTCTACAAGTACCTATACAAGGAACCAATATTTGATAATGGGCGCTTCAACCTAGCAGAGAAAGTTATAACAAGATTCAATGACTGGAAGTTGAAGCTAGACAAATTCAAACTGGAAATAAGGTGTAAATTTTTAACAGTGACCATAATTAACCATTGGAACAATTTACCAAGGGGTTGTGGTAGATTCTCCATCACTGCCAATTTTTGATTCAGGATTATATTCCGCCCCCTTCTACAGATATACTCTACTTCAAAAGAATTGTTTTGGGGGAGTTCTATGGCATGTGTTTTACAGGAGGTCAGACTATTACAATGGTCCCTTCTGGCCTTGGAATCTATGAATCTATTCAAAGCTGGAATGAAAGAGTTTTAGCTCCCTTTTGCTGTTTTTCTTTTAGAGACAGTATCACAGACATCATTTTCAATGTCCATAATATAAAATAGTTTCATATTAGACTGGCAGATTGCCACTACAATAGTGTAAAATATTCATAATGACATACAAAGATATTTTACATTAATGTGTTTTCCCCCACTCCCTGTTTGTTTCAGATATTTTGCATGATTATTTTTAGGAAAATGGGTCAAACTCAATTGGATGTGGAAAATTTTTCTATGTTCTCAATATGAAAATACAGATTTATTGCTCACTGTGGGTCTGTTAGATTCATTTATACCTCTGTGAAATTCTTGGGGCAAAATGTGAAATCTGAATAGTTCTGTTGATACCTATTTCAGTATTTCCAGCCTCATTCTAATTTTACATTGAAATTTGCTGAACATTTAAGTAGGCTCCAAAATCACTTTGTCACCCATAAAACCATCACTTTGCAACACAGCCCTGGAAAATAATTCATGCTACAAAAATGCTTCAGATGCCATGTGATGATATTTTACACATCATTGTATTGTCTCTCAGCACAATGCCCCAGATCCTCAAAGGTATTTTGGCTCTAACTTTGCTTTCATGTTATGCCACCCTTACAGCCAGCCACACACAGTTATCTCCTGGGGAAGGGGCTTCCAGGGGATCAGATGGCGAGAGCTTATGATGCTTTAATTCTGCTCTCCACGCTAAATAGCTTTGAGGTTCCACCGCTTTCATCCTTACCATGCTATGCAAAAGATGGGGTGATGGATGCATCTCTTTATGTACATTTACAGTCCTGTAAATTGGATTTCAAATCTTTCTCCTTAGGTAGCGAGACTCAGCACATCTGTGATGCTGTCGACAGTGTCAGGTATGATGAATAATTTTACATTATGTGAGTATGAATTATTAATTAAATCCACCTGTTAAGTCCATAGGCTGAAACTCACACAGGTACGGAGGACCCATGCAAGGCCCTCAGCACTACTTGAATCTCACATTGCCCCTCTGTGATTGCCCTTCTGCAAAGTGATGCCTCTGAACCCCAGCATACCATAAAGGGGAGTTCCAGGAGGGCCTGAAATAGGCTGGCACAGAACAGGAGACTGTGGAAGGGGCTATGCTGCATGAATACATGCTGCCACCCAAAAAATTTAGGGAATTCAGGATGCCTATAGGGCCTGATTCAAAACACATTGAAGTCAATAGATAGATTCCTATTGATCTTTGTGGGCTTTGGGTCAGACCCTTACTGTAGCCCCATGGCCTGTCCGTAGGTTGAGGAGGATGCATTGTGCATCTCCACCAATCTCCACAAAAGGATGAGGCTGAATGTCTCCCCAAGGAATAACTTAACACAGTGGAAGCACACGGAGGGATTCCAGTCATCACAAAAAGAAGCAAAAACTCCAAGTAGTTTGCTATTGTCAATTCTCCAAGGAAACCGCCGCCTGCATGCCACACAGGTACACTGAGGGGTGGATTAACTTAAATGTTGAGTTAGGAATGCTTCGCTCTTTGCCGGAGAAGGCCTGAAGTGAGGAACACAAAAAACACACAGGAAAGGAAAGAAGACTAGAAACAAAGGAGATGAGACACTACAGTTAATGACAGTTAAAATAACACACAGCTTCAATTTTTATGTTAACCGATGGTCTGTTTTTTGTATTGTGGCTAAAGAACTTAACTGATTTGGCAATACGTTTCCCCAAAAAGTATGTGAAGAGGGAGACGTGGAGACTGATTTATTGTCCTGTAGGGGTGAAATCAGTACATGAATTATAGGGGCCTAACACAAGCCTCATTCCTGGTGTTGTTGAAATCATTGGGAGTTTAGCTACTGGCTTTGCTAGGAGCAGGACCAAGTTCAATGTGGAATAATTTCATAAAATAAGAATGTTTGAAAGGTTTCATAATGTATTTGTAGGAACAACTGATCACACTGCGAATTAAGGGTTAATTTGGCTTCAGTCATGCTACTTGAAGAAGAAGGCTTTTCTCTGGTCATACCTGGCAAAGGGATGGGGGTGATTAAAGTGTATTTGCAGAAATGTGAGAGGAGGCCACCTGGTGCTCAGGGACATCTTCCGTAATCTTATCACAAACCCAGAATAAACTAACCTTGGTGAAAAGAATATTAAGCTTGTGTTTTCCAAAGAGACAGTGAGTGTGTCTAGGTGAGACGGTGTTACTTGTCTGCCTCTGAAAGAGCATTATAAACCCTTTGTTCATAAGAAATACGTTTTAATCAACAGTGTTGAGAACATGTTGCAAATGTAAAGAGAGAGCTGGGAATAGGGTAAGATAAAAACTTGGAGTTAGTCACGGCCAGAAAATAGTCTAAGAGCTACATGACAGAGCTTCCAGTCTCTCTCCAGCTGGTTTATAGCAGAAAACAGCCAGTCACCAATGAAGCAACTGTGTCAATGTGGGTTTGTATATATGAAGATGTGGATACCTTCTTGTAACAAAAGAAAGCTACCTTGAATTCAGAAAAAATACTGGATGAATACTGAATTTCTGAAGAATCCAGTAGCAGCCTGTAGGACTCTCAGTGTTAAAAGTAGAATGTAGTATGTCTTATTACAGACTCCAGAATATTATGTCTTGAATTGTTTGTGTGAAAGAACACTAGTTAAGTGTGTTGTAAGGTGTTTTAAGGTAGTAATGTCAGGCTTGCAATAACATTTCTGGAAAGTTTAAGACTATTTAGCTTGAATTTCAAGAGACTGTTTTTGCCCTTACAAGCTGAACCTTGAGGAATAGTCATTTTCACCAGATTTATGTAGAGATCTGGGATTTGTTTTCCCACAACTTGTGCTTAATTTTAAGTCAATTGAAGTCAGTTGGACATGCTTAAATGCATTGCTGAATAGGGATCAGAATTAGGAAGCTGTAAAAGGGCCTTCTCCCAGATCTGATAGTTTTGTACCTAGACTCTCTGTTTAGATACTTGGCTTTTCAGCAGCATACACACTAGTGACAAGTGTGCTCTTTAATTGCTAGTAATATGTCCCTTTATTATGTAGCTACGTAGGCTATAAGAAAGAGGCAATATTTCAGTGAGTTATTACCTAGCTTCAGGAATAACGTGTACATTTACAAATTAGAGCTACAAATACTACACTAGAGACTTAAGCGTCCAAGTATCATGTAAATAAACATTTGCAAATTAATCTGGCAGTTCATGCACACAAATGGGGAAAATATTATGTAACGTTATCAAAGGTAAGGCAGACATGATTTTATTTTATTACCACACAAAAACAATATAGCTGCATGACAGCTGTAAAAATTTCCCATTATTTCAGATCACTGTATCCAAAAGTGAATGAAAATATTTTTATTTTGGAGTATGTTTTGCTTTTATATTGCATACCTCCTTGAAAAAAACAAACAAACAAAAAATATACTGGCACGATCAATTGAGATGTCTGTGCACGTACACACACACGTACACACTCACCCCTGTGTGCCACATCCTGAAAATGGATCTGCTCAGGTCTATCCCTGCATCTGCACGGATTCAGTTTCCACACTTTTTCTTTTATCTCACATGGCCTTTTGTAAAACCTCTCAATTTTCAGTACAGGACAAGCCAGTTCTTAATTGTTTTCATAAAACAACTTCATGATAGGCGAAAGCCACCTTTGGTCATGTGGCCCCCCACAAAACCCTGCTCAGTTCTTCAATGTCACCTTCAGCAGGAGAAAAAATAGGCTTGTGCCTTTTATACATCATTAAAAAGGCTTGAAGTGTTATTATTTAAAAAACAAAAGGGGTGGATTTCGCTTACTTGATATAACCTTAAAAATCAGAAATAGGGCCTGATTATGGCATAAGGCATTATAAGCCAGTGCTCAGGGTCCCAGCTTTTGGACTCATGTGGTGACATCAAAATGTCATTTCTCCCATTAAAAACAAAAAGTTGCTAGCCATCTTGGCTGTGGAAAAATATTTGAAAGCGTGACCTGAGTGTAATCCATGCAATGATGTCTGCCCAAGTCTGCAGACACCTAAAACAATAGCTCTAAACTGCCTTATGCTCCTCACAGGCGTGTAAACTGCAAGACACAATGTTCAGGGGAGATGAGGAGTCTTCCATCTCCACCAGCCAAGGACTCTGTGTGTGGTGGGAGGAGAGGGCAGCAGGCCCGATATCCACCTAAGCAGATACATTCGCTGTTGGGGTGAGTACTGGGGATCCCACTGCTGTCCCTATGGGAAAAGGGATCCAGGCTACTGCCACTGATGCTCACGAGGGGAAGGAAGCCCCGTTGCCACTTTTGGCAAGGAAGAAGAAGCCTCAAGTCACTGCCTCTCTGGGCAGGAAAGTCGGGTTGCTGCTGTCAACCCAAGTAGGGCTGGAGCTACGAAGCTGGTGTGGAGCCACCAGAGGCCCTGTATTGTGGCATGCCTACAACCCCAAAATGCCTTAATCTAGCCCTGCCTGGGAGGCTAGTTGACAGTTACAAATGCTCAATTTTATCATGCGTATCATGATAGTTGGAGTTTTTCCTAGCGCTCAGACTACTGGAATAATCAGGTTAGTCCCTGATAAACTCAGCTTGCTTTCTAAATAAGTTTCTAGCCCTCATCGCTATGAAGAAAAGATTAAAAATGTGAACCCCAAACCCTCTGACACCAGAAGACCAATAAAAAGAACTCAAGATTTATTATGTCTTTAATCTCATGATTTTCAAGGCAGTCTTATGATTTTGAGCGGGTGGGGGCTGGCTCATGATTTTCAAATACTTGAGCTTGAATATATTGAAATTATGACAACAAAAGAGAGAAGAGAGTTAAAGCTGAATAACTGAGTGGGGAAGGGATTTTTACTCAGACTACGCATTTTGTTTATTTTTGCTCAAGTGTGTTAATTCAAATGCCTGATTAACACTTGGCAGAAATAATATGTTTGTTATTACTATAACACTCCTCTCACTTCAGTTAAGGGGAGAGCTCACAATACGCATCTCATGAAACCCCCAAGAAGTCCTCCAGCAAAACCAGGGAAGAACAGACTTGACACTCCAGATAGTTCTAAGTAAAAAAAAAAAAAAAAAAAAAACACAAAAACCCCTTTCAGGCTGTCTTTATAAACATAGAGAAGCAAAAAAATGGTACCAACTCAATATTTTGCAAGCCACCTTTAATTCCCAACTTAAGTCTTGTATTAAATGTGTGTGTGTTTTTTTTTTTTAAATAAACACATGGGAGGGAAAAACACCAGAAAATGCCCAGGTTCCTTTATAGGGACTTTTAACGGAGTTCACGTCTGTTCATTCTGTCTGCTGTACATTTCAGCCTACATCACTTTCCTGTTCATGTTCTCTGTGGTTCAGTTCTTGATTGCTCATGTACACGGCAGGATAAGTGTCTCTTTTTTGGTGTGGTTACACACCATGTGGGAAGATAGGATGCAAACAATAAATGAAGTGGTAGCTGAATATAGACCCCCAGAGAGAGCCCTGCTGTAAACATGGTGAGGACTGGGAAAGACTTGGCCTTCAGGTGGATTTTTGTTACCCTTGAAGGGATGGAGTTTTGGTTTAACTGGAGGGCCAGCCAATGAGAGAGGAAGACTACTGACCAGAGGAGAAATTGAGGCACCGCCACATCATGACAGCAAGAGGCGGTTTCCTAGCCTGCTTCTTGTGGTCTCTGCTTTTCTAGTGTGACTTACAAGTTCTTTCAATTAGTTTATCAACAATTTCATTGATGATATCCTGTTCAAGCATGATTTAGTGCCTATCTATTCAAAGACTACATTAATGTCTCTTTAGCTGGATGTATGCTACAAAATTTTGAGGGCATACAAGGTTATATTGTGTTGCTATTTTTCTTCCGTTTTCCATCTTATCTTCTGTTTTTATAGTTTTCTTTACACAGTGCCAGTTTCAAGAGATACAGATGGCAGTATTATTCCTGCCAGTTTCAAGTGCAGAATTGAATAATGTGTGCATGCTCTACTGAGCAAAGCTACTCAGGTGTCTTTCCCCGTGAGGAATTTCATCCCTCCTTTCCAGCAAAGAAGCAGGACTACTTAGGAAAGCAATATTCCCTGTGCTGGAGAGACACTGACAACCAACAAATCCCTCTCCTATCTATCTCATAACTCAGCTGGAAACTCTGGAATTAATCCTTATGCTGAACCTACTGTTCCTTTATGGTTGATAGCCTTTTACCACCAGTTAAACGGGGCAGTTAGGCATGGCACTTCACAGAAAAGGGCATTATAAATAGTAGTTAGAAGTGGAAAAGATCTATTGCTGCTATTGAGAAAGGATGGTCTTGTGTAAAAGAACTGGACTGGGACTCAGAAGATCTGGGTTTTGTTCCTAGCTTTCACACAGACTTTGTGTGTCTTTGGACAAGTCATTCTCTCTCTTTGTGCCTCAATTCCAATCTTCTGCTTGTATGTTCTAACTCTTTCTGCCACGCTTTGTCTGTCTCACCTATTTAGAATGTAAGCACCTGAGGTCAGGCCTGGTCTACACTGGGGGGGGGGGGGGGGGTCGATGTAAGATACGCAACTTCAGCTATGGGAATAGCGTAGCTGAAGTCAACGTATCTTATTTTGACTTACCTCCCGTCCTCATGGTGCGGGATCGACGGCTGCAGTGCCCCTGTCAACTCCGCTACTGCGGCTCGCCCTGGTGGAGTTCCGGAGTCAACGGGAGCGTGTTCGGGGATCGATACATCGCATCTAGAGGAGATGCGATATATTGATCCCTGATAGATCGATCGCTACCCGCCGAACTCAGAACTGTGGGCCAATGATTTTGGCTAGGGTCTCTAGCTGCTAATGTAATGCAAACAATAAGCAGTATTTGTTCATCAAATCCATCCCATCTTTCCATCCTCATCCTGCAGGATATAGTCCCCAGACAGAGGACATATCAGTAATTAAACTGGTACGCCATTCTGTCTGAGTTTTCTTTTGTCCTTATAGTCTCTCAGGAGAAAAATATTTCTTTAGCAGAACTCGTTTCCTAGCAACATGGGAACTATTTTATTGGCAGCTATTAAACAGGTAGGAGTATATCGCAGAGCTTGTAAACTGCTTGCATTAAATTGCTAGAAAATAAACTAATAATTTATTAACCATAATTTGTGCCCAATAGTTTCTTGGGGACTTTGGAAACTAAAGACAAACTCATACCTATTTTTTTTGTCCACTTGCACCCAAAGGTATTTTTGTATAACATTATTAAATATCGGTTTCCTCCTGTTTAAGTTTCAGACTCACATACAGAGTGCTAAGGGATTACTGGGGGCACATACTTATTACAAAAAGATTTTACTTTGACCAAACTCATATTAAAAATACAAATTTTGGCCCCAAATTTAAAATCTCAGTTACAGTTGGGGAAGGGAGTGGGAAAGGATGGCTGTCCTCCAGATTCTGATGAACTGCTGAGTCTTTTAATTCCCACTGCTCTATCAGGGAAATATTATCATTGGTCTCTGATGTGTCTGCAGACTGGTGATCATGGGCTGTGCCTAGCACACAGGAATTGTCATATCAGCTCAGGCCAGCGGTCTGTCTAGTTCTGTATCCAACATTGGCCAGTACCAGCTGCTTCAGAGGAAGGTCCAAGAAACCCTGGAGTAATCTTCCCCCAGAGAAAGCTTTTTCCTGACCCCCATTAATAAGGGGTTGGTTTACGCCCTGAAGCACACTTTGCTACAGCAGATATTTAACCCAGCTGACCTTGTCCGTGCCAGTAGGCCAGCAGTCCGCAATACGAGTTTGAGAGAAAAGGGGTGGTCGGTTAATATTCAAAGTCAAACGGCAGCTTCTGTAGTGGAGACATATCCTTGTTAACAAGAGTGAGGCCCATCTAACCCTCTGTTATATTTGGACCTTCCATACCAAAAAATATTGCTCACACGGCAAAGAATTTGCACCTGCAGAGGCTGCACAGTGTGCTATAGAAATCCAGAATTATAGTTTGAAAACTAGGCACTGGTGAGCACTCATAAAAAAAATGAATTAGATGGCTCTGCTAGACCTTGAGGAGACTTATTTTTAAAGCTCAATCAGCAGTCATTCCTTCTGGAACCTCACCTTTACTGCTTGCAATTATTTTGACATACTTGAGCCTTTTTTTTTTAAATCCATAAAAATAACCTTACACACAATTTGCATGTATTTTTATGGTGTTGTAACTGTTGGCAGAGACATTATTAATGGCATCCTGATCATAGGATGCAGGAGTAACTACTTGTTGTAAAAGCTGAAACAGCACTTGTCTCCCCCGAAAAGAAGAAAAAGAAAAACAAGAATTCCAGAACACCTGAAACTGCAGCCAGAGGTTCACCAGAGTTCAATACCCCCTTGCCTTTATGTCATGCTCACAAAGATCCACACCAGAAGTGCTGCAAACTTTTTCTTTGGGTCAATGCTAGAGGGAAAGTCCCAAAAGACAGGTATGCTGTCATTTTCCACGCTGTCCACCAAATGAAGGCTTAGCAGGATGGATGAATAGATACATGTGTATGTTTACAAAATATGTGTCCTGCAGTCTCCTAAGTGTTAACTAAACATACAAGTTTGCTGATGTTGGTACTGAATAGTTCTCAGGGAGAGGTCATAGTTACCAGATTTAAAAGGAAAATGTGACCAGTCTGAGAAGTTGGAGCTCTGGGGCCAGCTGGAGAGTTGCATTGCATCCTACAGAATGCCAGGGTTTTTAATATCAATCCCTTGACTCATAAAGCCTGAATCTGAGTGTTAACTAAGTAGTCACAACCCATGGAGACCCTATCCCTTCCCAAACAACCTCCCCACGCCCACTTACTGGCAGTTGTCTTCTTAGGGAGAGGCCCAGCAACCAGCAATTGCCCCTCCCCGCTGGCAGAGCAGTCCTATCCCCTTTCTGGGCATCTTCAGAAGGATTCTCCTACATTCTCTCTCCATTGAGGGATGGGGGGTTGGCACATCGCCCTCCTCTCTCTCTTGCAGAGGCATCTGGAGACTTATCTTTTGTTGGTCTCTGTCTTTGGAGGTGCAGGGGTGTGCAGTTTCCTGCCTTCCTTAGGGTCCCCCTGTTTGTCCCTATCCTGCAATAACCCCGTGTGCTCCCTGCCCATTCTGCAAAGTCCCACCCCCACACAAATGTATCCATCCTTCCACTCCCCTATTATTGCAGTGGATTTCATGCAATAACAACCCCCTAAAAGGTCAGGGTCCTGAGCAGAGATTGTGCCCTGCAACCAAATTCCCTACCATAGCTGTTGTTCTCTTGCTTGAATAATCAACCTACTAAGGACCTTACCCACCCAAGGATGCTTAAAAAATATAAAGAATAAAATAACAAAAAACATTTCTGGCAGGCAAAACATCTCTCTCTCTCTCTCATCCCAGGACATTGGCCAGGACTCCTTTTTGGTATAAAGCCAGGACTGTTTTAGGGAAACCAAGACTGCTGGCGACTCAGCAAAGAAGCAAACATTTACAAAATTTGCATTCATCTTGCCAGTGGGAAATTCAAGCTCTTTTTTTAATATCAGAAGCTGCCAAAACAGATCTCACTTCTGCACCCATCGGGTCAGATCCTTAGCTGGTGTAAATTAGTGCAGTTTAAATAACATTAATTTAGATTATATCAATTTAGACTACCTGAGGCTCTGGCCCAATTAGTTGAATGGGTGCAGTATCAAGTCCATAGAAGGTAATACTGTATTCAGAATGAGATCACTGCATCATCATCTCACTAAACATTGCTCCAATTTTTATATTTGGTTGTGGGAATGTTGTCTTAATTTCACTGGAATCACTGCTTATTTACACTGGTGTAAGTGAGAGGACAGGCAGGTGAACAGTATTTCTTCTTCTTGATTAGTCTCAGATCAGATACCGCAGTTTCCTCTGAGTCATTTTCCCCTGATGCATGGACAGGCTTCCCAAAACAGAACTGAGCTGCTTCAGCAAATGAGGGGAAATAATCCTCATACAAAACACTAATGAGAGATGTGCTGCCACCACATACCTATGTCTGAGCTTTGAAAGGCAGAGTGCCACAATCATTTCTCAGTTTTGGATGTAGTCCAGAAAGCAAAAGTGACCACAAAACTCTGTCACGGTCAGACTCAGTGCAGCTCTTAGGGGGGTTGTAACGGTAGCCAATGAGCATTCATCTTGGGCCTCCAGTGAGAAAAGACCCACAAAAGGGTGCTGGCACCCCCAGGCTTATGGGAGTTCCACTCCGAGAAATTGTGGGACAAGTTAGAGAGATCTGCCACTTCCTTCATCTTCAATCAAAGTCATGAAAGCTTAGGGCTGGACATCAAGACAAGGGATTTATTTAAGGTCAGGCACACATCATCAATAATCACTTTTGAAAATGCTGGTTTAAAACGGTGTCCAATATAACTTAATACAATATAAGGAAAGAGTTTCCATAATAACCCTAGCCCAGAGGCAATTAAATAAGCCACTCAAGGAATCTGACTGCACCTAGGGCCATACATGCAATTATTCTGTGCCCAAGGCTGTGGTGATGACAGAAAATCACATGCTGATAAATGCAACGTGCTTGGTATATTTTATATGTGAAGGGACTCTGGTGGACACAAATCCCTCTCTAGAGCCTGGGAACACAGACAATTGAATGAGCCAGAGAAGAATCTGACCATTTTCTGTGCAACGAGGGCCAAATATGCAATTACTTTGTGAATTATATAAGAAAAAAATTGTTAAATTCTGCAGCCAGCCAACATATCTAACTTTTCTAAGAGCACATGGGCAGGCTCTTAGACAGTATAAAAAGCTTTTTATACAATCTAAAATTCATTGATCCAGTTTTCTTCTTACCTCTCCCTACATACACTGCTGCATCTCCTTGAAAGATTTAAAATCCTAATGGCCTAAATTCTGCAAACCCTCCTGCTGATTATGGAATAGAAACAATCCCAGGCGACCAATCACAGCTAATCAAAACACTTCAGATTTTGAATAGAGAGTACTGAATACTCTCTCAGTGAACTGTTCACAGTTAGCTCCTACAACTTAAAAAAACCCCACTGGGTAGATATGAATAATGAGGAAATATGAGGAGCTCACAATCCACTCAGACATTCCATGAGCCGAAAAAGATGCTGAATTCATCAAGGAAATTATTTACTCTGCTGTAATAGTGAAAAACATTTATAGGGCCTTCTTTTTGTGACCACATCTGCATATGCAATTTGCCTAATTGCTCACTAACTGCACAATTTGCTCACATAAATGCCCCAAAGTGTGGTAACTTCATGACACAAAATTTGTATACAGAAAAAGGAGGCCCTTTATAAATTTACTATAAAATATATATGTGCCATTATTACCGTAATGTTCAATGACAGTAATAAACCGTTTAATCATATTTTTGCCTAATCCTAAACCTCATACCACTTCAGTAGCTTTGTTGGAATATTGTTTTGGTTTGTTTAGTGATTAATAAGTCTGCAGGAGAAAAATGGAATCCCACAGAAATGAAAACCTTTGATGTAATGGAAAGTTTTTGCCATTTAAATCAACTGATAAAATATTCTGTTTTTCTTCTCTTGAACTTTGCCCATATGAACGGTCAGGCTTCCTATCTTTTCTGTTAGAGATTAGTGTACAATTTCTTATTTCCTGTATTCAGTTGCTTTATTTTGTAACTCCTGTTGCACACTACTTCATCTTCCCTTGTATTTTCCTGCAGAATGGGAGCTGCGGCCGGCCGTGCCTGCGGACAGTCAATGTAAACAAACTGTCTCGCGTCCCACCAGCGGATTACCCTGACGGGCCGCAGATTGCCCACCACTGCCTTATGGGCTACCTGAAGTATCTGGAGTGAATCCGTATGGGAATAAGCTATTCCTGTATAAGGCACCTTTATACTGATATAACTGCAGTCACACAGCAGGATTATACCATTTTAATTATCCTGGGATAGTTAACGTTGTACATTTTTTGTGTTTAGATAACCCACAAGGCTTTTTCTGTTAGTGTAAAGTGCTGTAATCCAAAGTACCACTGGGTGGAAGTAGTGCTTGTGTTTGCTGCTTACTTCCCTGCACTAACAATGAAAATACCATCATGTGCATGACCTTTGGTAAACTCATTTTATTTTGAGAGAGGCTTCTGCCAGGCAAATTTCATCACACGCTCTGCTTTCATCGAGGATTGATCTCTGGGAACAAAGCATTTCCAGAGCTGTGTGGCACTAGGAGGCTCTGCACATGGAGAGATTGAGGGCAGTACTTGGCCCTCAAGACAAGAATTCTATTTGCAAGCGCTCTGGCAACTGAATTGAATGTAATTAGAGTTGATTCCCATCGGTATCCTTTGTAGTGAAATGCCAAAAGAAACATTGTATGTTCTTTGTTTTAAATCTGTAAATTAGGTATTGAGCTAAATTCTAGCACTGAGCTGAATGTTTTGAATTACCACTGGAACAGAGACAGTGAGGTGTCTGGCTATGAGAAAAGAGTGAGTGTAGGAGAAATATTTTCTTTAGCTGGCATGCCAGTCACATTTTCCAGTGCTGCTGTGGTAAATGTCTTCATAGTCCCTCCTGAGAATTAGCACTGGTCTAACAACCCATTCGGGGGTTCAAATATTATATTTCACTACACTCCTGGTGTATGTAAAACTGCTTTATACTTGTCTGTGCTTACTTGAATTGCCGTTGCGTTGTCTGTTTACTCAGTTATGTTCAGTCCTTCTGGAGTTCTCCTGAGATAATTTGGGCTGTGTTTTTCAAAATCAGCACCTACAGGACACACCCAAGTTAGGCTTCATCTGCAATTGGAGCTGAGGGTGTGATTCCCAGCTTGATTAGCCAGACTTATGCTACCTTTCATCAAGCTGGTGCACTAAATATAGGCGTGTGGCAGCTGTAGCACGGGCAGCGGTGGCACAGGCTAGCTGCCCGGATTATGGATCGACAGAGTCCAGGTGAGTTTGTACTTGGTGCAGCTAGCCAGTGCTCTGGCTCACTACTAGCCTTGCTACCATGGCTACATTTCTGTTTTTAGCGTGCTTACTGAATGCCAGCTAGCACGAGTATGTCTACGTGAGCTGGGAATCACACCCCTAGCTCTGAATGTAGACGTAGCGTTAGCCTGTAAACTCTTCAGGGAAGAGAGTCCCTTACTGTGTGTTTGTATACAGTGCTTAGCACAAACCCGCTCCCTGATTGGATGGTCTTTAAGCACTACCACAATACAAATATTTAATAATGATGCATTTGTATAGCTGAGTATGCAAATGAGGGAATCACATATACACAAATGGCCATTTTGTGCTCTTCAATGTCCATTTGGTTTGCCCATTTGCCTGTTGGCATGACCACACCCAGTTTGAAATTGCAACACTTATATGGTGCTGTACATTTCTATGGGACATCCAGACACATTAGGTACATCCTTTTAGCGCCTGACGAACTGACAGTGCAGCTCTTGGCATCACAAAGTTTGCAGTGAGTATGTGTGACTGGGGTCCCAGGGGAGCCCACTGAGGTCACTCAATTAGGGTGAACTGCAAAGAATGAGGCCAACAATCCCCAAAGCTGGTGGATATTCCAATACTTAGATTTAACAAGCCAGCACAAAACAGCTTCTATAATACCTCACTGGTTACCCAGAACCCAACAACGCAGTTCCCTTAAAGTAACCCAGCCTCAGGCCTCCACCCAGACACCCAAGTCAAATATGATGAGGATTACTGGAAATCTTATTCATCATATAAAAAAGTTCTACCAATCCCAAAGGATCAGACACATTACCTCCCAGGTCAATGAATATTCCAGATCTTATCCAAATACACACTTACAGCCAATTCTTATGAATTAAACTAAAATTTATTGAAAAAGAAAAGAGAGAATTGGTTAAAAGATCAATATATATACAGACATGAGTACAATTCTTGAGATTCAGATTCAGAGCAGAGATGGTGAGCTCTGTAGTTGCGAAAAGTTCTTTCATAATTAATCCATGGGTTATACACCAATTTTGATATTCAAGCTTAGAACTGGGATCTCAGCCTTACGACTTAAGCTTCGCCTGCATGAAGCATCAAGCAGGTTTGAGATGACAGGATCAGGACCCAAGGTCTTTTATACAGTTTTCTAGCAGCCACTTGACATACAGTCCTGGGTGAACAATAGGCTTTTGATGTAACCTTCTGTTTCCTAAACCTCACTGGTAATTAGCTATATGGATTAATATAAGATAATTTATCCATTAGGCAGTTTATCACAAACTTTAAAGAGACATATAGACAATGACATTATTGCACCCAAGATTCATCTAAATGTTAATATTCCCTTTTGATCTCTGAATGAATAGCTATAGTGACAGACAGGAACTGTCTGTTTACATGGCTAGCATCTAAGATATAAGTAAACACACACAATTAGTATCACCTCTAATTCTCTAACAACACAGGTTTGCACTTCAAAGTTCTAGCCTATCTAGCACGGAATGGCCCTAAATACCATTCAGATACTTTCTAACATGTCTCTAAAGGTTGCCTTTGGGTTATTTAGCCTGCAAGCTGCTTAACACTTTCTGGCCATGTGTCACACTTTGTATAAGATCCATTGCAATTATACAACAGTAGTAGCAACAATGATCTGCATCATTATATTTTAGTTAGACAGTGCCACAGTATGGAAGCCTCAAAGCTTGACAAGCAGCCAGTTTAGCAACTGTAGTAACTAAACGAGAAACTAAATATGAGAGTTCCAAAGTTGACCATAAAACCATGTGTTTGCAAATCCTTATCCTACCTATATCTATCTAAACTAAAGATTTTATACAGCCACCCATCACCATAGTATATGCACACCTGCTACGTAAAATCAATAGCAATTGCAAAATCCCTAGTGGCCTTCATAGAATCTCTGGCACTTCTCCCCTCTTGGGATCAGTTGCACCTGTATAGGCAAAACTACTTCTAATGCTTGTTTGCATGCAAACATCGGATTTATGCTGGCTGGTTTTGAAAATTTTGCCTGTGGTATTTAATATATACGCGCTGTTCTGAGCTATTCCGTTTTAAAACGAATTGACCTTTTTAAGTGTACAAGGGATAGTCTGTGTTCCTGAGTCACAAGCAGGGCCGAGAAAAGCATTAGCAAAGAAAACCCAAGAAGACTATGAATTTACTTGACACTTATTCTCCAAAGCTTCGAGAGCTTGACCACAGGGAGGCTGCTCCCATTCTCTCCCTCCCTTCTGGTTGCAGCATGGGGAGGTCCTAGACACAGCCATTCAAGCTGGTCTCAGTCAGTGACTGCCTCTCTCTGTCTATCTATGAAAGTGTTGCCTGGTGACGCTCCACAAAGTCCATTATTACATCAGCAAAGGAGATGTCAGGGATCGGTGTGTGTGCTGGCATGTGGTTGCCTTACGTTTCCCTAAGGCTTGGAGTGAAATGCATCCTCTAAAGTAAACCAAAGGAGGCTCCAGGATCGGGAACAACATTGCCTTTGTGGTGCTGTATTTGTGGATTAGTGTGTGAGTAAGCAACAAACACAAAAATTCATTGCAAAGAGACAAAACAGGTAGCTGGTGGTGTCATACTGAAGAGGGATCCCTTAGCTGCATTAGCAGTTTACTCAGTGTGAAGTTCAAATGCAGTTGCAGCGGGGCCATGCAGTCTTATTTTTATTAACTATTTACATCTTCTCTAAAAATCCTCACAGGAAGGCTGTGGGGTGTTGAAATGAGCAGGTTAAGGGGTCAGTGGCTTTGTGATCTACAGATTTCTTGCATCCCCAAGCTTCAGCTGCAAGTTTACTCCATAATTTGTACTCCATTTATTATTACTCCCATTAGCCCTCAATACGGTCAAGTCAAAAGTTAATTTAAATAATTCTTGTGGGTCATTTTGTAGGAGTGAGGCTCAGGACTGAGACTAAGAGGGAGTTGGGTTGGTGGAAACACTTTTGATATTATCAACATGGGGGGGCGTAACTAAAAAAAATGAAAAATAGGTCAATTTCAAGCCCTGCAAAATGAAATCAACGAACATTTAAAAATATTTCATGACATTTATTATTTTTGTTTTCATTTTTCAACCAGCTCTGCTGACCTGCAAGAGGGCAGGGCAGTGAGTCAAGTCAAGGTAGAGATTCCTATAGCGACAGAAACACTCTCCAGTTGCTCTCAATGGAATGGTTTATACTTGTTCTTTTGTTTTCTTTAATGTAAAATAAGTCATCTAGATTGAAAGGGCCTGATCCAAAGCTCATTGAAGCCAATCATCAAGTCCGTGGGGCCGGATGCGCTGCATCCGAGGGTGCTAAAGGAGTTGGTGGATGTGATTGCAGAGCCATTGGCCATTATCTTTGAAAACTCATGGCGATCGGGGGAGGTCCTGGATGACTGGAAAAAGGCTAATGTAGTCCCTATCTTTAAAAAAGGGAAGGAGGAGGATCCAGGGAACTACAGGCCAGTCAGCCTCACCTCAGTCCCTGGAAAAATCATGGAGCAGGTCCTCAAGGAATCAATTCTGAAGCACTTAGAGGAGAGGAAAGTGAACAGGAACAGTCAGCATGGATTCACCAAGGGCAAGTCATGCCTGACTTAATTGCCTTCTATGATGAGATAACTGGCTCTGTGGATGAGGGGAAAGCAGTGGATGTGTTATTTCTTGACTTTAGCAAGGCATTTGATAGGGTCTCCCACAGTATTCTTGCCGGCAAGTTAAAGAAGTATGGGCTGGATGAATGGACTATAAGGTGGATAGAAAGCTGGCTAGATCGCCGGGATCAACGGGTAGTGATCAATGGCTCCATGTCTAGTTGGCAGCTGGTATCAAGTGGAGTGCCCCAAAGGTCAGTCCTGGGGCCGGTTTTGTTCAATATCTTCATTAATGATCTGGAGGATGGCGTGGACTGCACCCTCAGCAAGTTTGCAGATGACACTAAACTGGGAGGAGTGGTAGATACGCTGGAGGGTAGGGATAGGATACAGAGGGACCTAGACAAATTAGAGGATTGGGCCAAAAGAAATCTGATGAGGTTCAACAAGGACAAGTGCAGAGTCCTGCACTTAGGAAGGAAGAATCCCATGCACTGCTACAGACTAGGGACCGAATGGCTAGGCAGCAGTTCTGCAGAAAAGGACCTAGGGGTTACAGTGAATGAGAAGCTGGATATGAGTCAACAGTGTGCCCTTGTTGTCAAGAAGGCTAACAGTATTTTGGGCTGTATAAGTAGGGGCATTGCCAGCAGATCGAGGGACGTGATCATTCCCCTCTATTCAGCATTGGTGAGGCCTCATCTGCAGTACTGTGTCCAGTTTTGGGCCCCACCCTACAAGAAGGACATGGAAAAATTGGAGAGAGTCCAGTGGAGGTCAACAAAAATTATTAGGGTGCTGGAGCACATGACTTATGAGGAGAGGCTGAGGGAACTGGGATTGTTTAGTCTGCAGAAGAGAAGAATGAAGGGGGATTTGATAGCTGCTTTCAGCTACCTGAAAGGGGGTTCCAAAGAGGATGGATCTAGACTGTTCTCAGTGGTACCACATGACAGAACAAGGAGTAATGGTCTCAAGTTGCAGTGGGGGAGGTTTAGGTTGGATATTAGGAAAAACGTTTTCACTAGGAGGGTGGTGAAGCACTGGAATGCGTTACCTAGGGAGGTGGTGGAATCTCCTTCCTTGGAGGTTTTTAAGGCCCGGCTTGACAAAGCCCTGGCTGGGATGATTTAGTTGGGGATTGGTCCTGCTTTGAGCAAGGGGTTGGACTAGATGACTTCCTGAGGTCCCTTCGAACCCTGATATTCTATGATTCTATGATTCAGTGGAATGGACTCCCATTGACTTCAGTTGGCTTTGGATCAGGGCCAAATGGCAGGTTTTGCTTTATGTGCATAGAAATGGTAAGAGTAAAATTGGAACAGGGGTTGGAGACTTTGTTCATTCTACTCTTTTTGATCTCTTCAGAATCAAATAATCCAAAAACTGCAGGCCAGACTGACAAATACAACTCTGTTAATTCCTGGAGCAGGTTTTCCATTTGTTTACATTTAATTCTTCCACTTAATGCACTGCAAGTAAATGCTCAGGTGGAATGGGGTTTCCTGGCTAACAATCTCTTATGTTACAGGTGAACAGGGAGCAAAAGAGGATAGTGTGCGTCTGTTTCTGACATGTCTGTGTAAGTGAACTGCATCCACTGATCTACCATGGAATATGATTTTCACAGAAAGAGGACAGTAAAATCGGTCTTACAAGCAAGCTGTTATAAAGTGTAAGTGCTGGTTACTACATCCCCCAGTCAATACACACAACAGTGGTCACTAGTTTTTATACAACTATAGTCTGTTTATTATTATATTGTTAATATTAATTAAGAGATGGGGACCAGAGAGTCCCTGCTCCAAAGAGTTTACAGTCTAAATAGACAAAGGGTGGGAGGGGATCTGAGGCACAGGGAGGGGAAATGCCTTGCTCATGGTCACACAGGCTATGTCTACACTGCAATAAAAGACCCGTGGCATGGCCACAGCTGGGGGAGGGTCTCAGAGCGCAGGCTCGAATGTCTACACTGCTATTTTTAAACCCGCAGCCTGAGCCAGCTGCGAGATTCAGTGTCATGAGTTTTGTATCGGAGTGTAGCCCTGATAGAGCTAAGACTAGAACTTAGGTTACCTGACACCCAGTATAGTGTTCTGCCCACTAGACTATTCTGCCTCTTAACAGTTCTTCAGCCTTTTAAAAGTGGATTAAGTGCTTGTGAAAAGTGCCAGATTGCTGGCACTGGGAAATAGAGTCCTCTGTCCACAGAATCAGGTGCTGAATGGATACTGGCTTCCTTAGCTCACACATACACAGCCATGTGCACCATGTACATTCTTTTGGACTTAAAATTCAAGCCAAGTGGGAAGAAAGTATGTACTGGATTGTAACTTCCTGCAGGTAAGGGGATATAAGAAATTCCAGCTTATATATTTTGTACTGATTGATAGAAAAATGTATAATGACATAAAATAAGAGGCATAAATGTAAACACAAGAGAGCAGAGTTAAGGCTGAGCTTTGAACTTCAATCTTGCATTTCCTGACCTGAGTGCCTGAGTTCTCAACCTTAAAGTTTCATTATTAGCCCTTGTCTTTAGGGTTGCTTCCCTGTTACTCAGAGTTAATTTTAGAGAGCATCTTTCGTACAAGGGAAGAAATGGGACGAATCTCACCCTTTAGATGCTTTTGCCTTTTACATGTTTTCATCGTTTCTCTTGCTAACAAATTATTTGCATGTATTAAGACGTCAATCTTCTCCTAACTGGCCCTGCAGCAAAATCCTAAGCAATGGCTGGAGTGAGCCTCCCTCACCTGCTCCTCTTCTACCAGCCTGAAATGGGATAAGGATGGAAGCTGCTGTAGCCACTTCCCTGCCTCTGCTCAGAAGCTGGTGGATTGGTGTGTGGATGAGTACACCTTCCCCCACTTACTCCTGACCTTAAAGGAAGGATGGACCAGTGGTTAGGGTACTAGCCTGTGACTCAGAAGTCTGCTCTCCTACAGACTTCCTGTGCGGACCTGGGCAAGTTACTCTGGGACCCACATCCCCAAACTGCAAAATGGGGACAATAATATTTCCTCCTCATGGGATGTTGTGAGAATAAGTATATTAAAAAATTGTGGGGCACTCAGACACTACAATAATGAAGACCTTATAAGATAGACAGACATACCTCTCCCCCTAAGCCCTACAACAGGGGTTGGCAACCTTTCAGAAGTGGTGTGCCGAGTCTTCATTTATTCACTCTAATTTAAGGTTTCGCGTGCCAGTAATACATTTTAACGTTTTTAGAAGGTCTCTTTCTATATGTCTATAATATATAACTAAACTATTGTTGTATGTAAAGTAAATAAAGTTTTTAAAATGTTTAAGAAGCTTCATTTAAAATTAAATTAAAATGCAGATACTCCCGGACCGGTGGCCAGGACCCGGGCAGTGTGAGTGCCACTGAAAATCAGCTCACGTGCCGCCTTCGGCACGCATGCCATAGGTTGCCTACCCCTGCCCTACAATGTGGGAACAAGTAAAGAGCCCACCCCCATATAGGTGAGCTGTTCTGCACATGAATGGCTCCAACCCCCTGAATCCTGCCTCCTGTATCTGATGGAAACTTAGGCTGAATGTGGGGGTCCCCAGTGGCAAAATGGGCTGTACTTTCCTTTTTGTGTTTAGGAACAAACCAACGCATGCTGGTATCATCTGCCATCATATATTTTAATAGGTCCCTGCTAGTGGGGGCCAAAAAAAGGGTGGTTTTGGAGGGAAATTTTTCATCTTCTCACTGTTCAATGAAGGAACAAAACAGGGCTAAATTACTGTCAGGAATTCTATTTAACTGTCATAAATAATACGAACTAAATTATGTCTGACTTTCTCAGATTGTGTTTTTCTATTAATCATGGCATGAATGAGGGAACAGACTGACTGATCACACTAGTTTCAAAGCCTTTCTTTCAAATTTTTATTAATTCTTCTAACCTTTTTCAAGATGCTTTTATTTTTATACAAGACTAGAGCCGCTCCCTCTGGTGGCCAAAATAACACCTCTACATAGACAAACATGGGTGTCATTTGAAATCGCTAGCCGTGCTCTAGAAAATGTTCCACAGGTGACCTGAACACTCTGTGGATTTTATGTTTTCATTGCTGTACAAGCCACTCATTCATGACATTTTTGTTGTCACAGGGCAGATGCGGCAGAACTTGCTTTGCTGACAAGGCGTTTGTGCCAGGAAATGGGACAGACAAACCTGCCTCTCCTTGAAGACATCCCTTGGTGTCACACTTTAACTCTGCGGCCAGCGGTCACTGTTGAAAGCAGGTTGATCCCATCAGTACAGAGTAAGTTTTCTGGTCTGCTTTTGTTGCCTTTTTTTTTTAATTCAGTGTGCCATTTTGAGTGGGAATTGAAACGGCAAAACCAGCTAAATTGCAAGTAATGGTCTTAGCTCCGCTTTTAAATTTAAAACAAGGGAGGCAAGTAGTCTGCACTCTGCTCAGAAAATCACGAAGAAAAAGCTACTGCACAAGACAGAGGATAAAATGTGAGTTCTAGCAGCTGTTACCCCTGCCCCCACAACATTGTAGGGTTGTTTAATAATATACATTTTGTTTCATGAACAGTGTGACCCTTTCTCCTCAAAGTCAGCATATGTCTTAAAATCTTCACTATACCTCTGTTCAACAGCAAATTGTTTAGGATCCTGATTTTCACTTGGTCAAGCACTTAACTTGGGGGGAGGGATAGCTCAGCGGTTTGAGCATTGGCCTGCTAGACCCAGGGTTGTGAGTTCAATCCTTGAGGGGGCCACTTTGGGATCTGGGTCAAAATCAGTACTTGGTTCTGCTAGTGAAGGCAGGGGGCTGGACTCAATGACCTTTCAGGGTCCCTTCCAGTTCTATGAGATAGGTATATCTCCATATATATATTAACTTCTTTCAGGGTTGAAAGGTTTTACATTTACCATTGTTATCTGTCTTCTGAAGTGCCTTCCAATCTCCTTGGTTTGGTGAATTTCAACAATAATGGTCTTTCAGACCCTTGCCACTGACTGCCTTTGCAGTCTTGAGCAAGTCACTTTACAGCTGTAAAATGAGGATAATACTTACCGGGGGGAGGGTGGGGGGCAGGGTTGGGGATTACTTAGTGTTTGGAAAGTACTAAATAATAATACCACCTAGCTCTTATATAGTGCTTTTCATCAGTAGCTCTCAAAGTGCTTTACAAAGTAGGTCAATAGCATTCTCTCCATTTTATAGATGGGGAAACTGAGGCACAGGGATAGGGAGTGACTTGCCCAGGGTTATCCAGCAGGCCAGTGGGAGAGCCAGAAATAGAATTCAGGTCTTCTGAGTCTCAGGCCAGTACACTATCCGAAGTGCTAAGACACCAGAGGGAGGGGAAATAGAGGGACGGGGTAATACCCCAAAGATTTAAATGATTACATTGATTACATTTAAAAAGGCTTGATTGACAGCCACGCCAAGCTCATGCTCAGTCCAGCTAAGGGGAGTGGAGGCCAAATCTGAGCCATCTCAATTTTGTTAGTTAAATCTTCTAAAAATAGTGTTAGAAAAATGACTTATTTTTTTCCATATCAAATTGAAACTGATCTCAGATGGAGTGTTAGCTGTGTGGATATGGCTACCCCATTTATATCCATACTTTTTAATAACCAGTCATTGCTCCTACTTGTAATGAAAATCCTCAAGAGAGCTGGTTAAAAATATCCAAATGGATAAAATAGCCAACAACATGAATGGGAGTGGCATTCTATTTTACCTGAGAGAACCCAAAATTGGGGCTTATATTAAATATAAGTTGTGCCGTAAGGAGATTTCAGTACATTTTTTTCTCTCTCTCTTCATAGCATTAGAGGCTGAAAGGATGTTTGAATCCAAAAGATTGAATAAGATTGACCTTGAAAACAAGACTGCGCAGCAAACTGAGTCTGACCTGAAGGGCAAGAGAATTGGTGCAAGAAGGCCACTTCCACCCTTCTGATGGCCTCATTCTAGGCCGAGATCTTTGAAGCCCTGGCTCCAGTCTCACTCAGGCCTCTTACTCAGTTAGAACTCCCCTCAGTGCCAACAGTGCAAATCGTGGTCTCACTTTGCGCCATTGTAACAGATTGTCGCCAGCAAAAACCGACCTTCAGAAAAATTCTGCTGTAAGGACTTCAAGAATTGGCCCGTTACTTCCAGGAATCCTCGTGACTCAACACTTACCTGCCTAGCAAGGATGAGCTGCCACATACAACTCAGTTTGTAATACACAGGAAAGCTGGATGTAGGCAATGACTAGGTCATGAATAAATTCCATCCTTGTGCCAGTCCCTTCACAACCATTTTACATTGTTTCTATTATAAAGCTCCCAGGATGAATATCCTAATGCATCATGATTGGGTTAAGTTCATGATCGACAGAAAAGATACAAGTTTATTAATCAATAATTTAAAAGGGAATTAGGTACCTAAACACCTTCGGGGATCTGGGCCTTTGTACTTTTAGGTATTTTTTCCAATTCTAGAAGAAACAATGAAGCTAACAGCCACGTTGCCAGTATTTTCTTGAGATGTAAAATGAATTGTCCATGTTTTTGTTTTTTTATTTTTGGTAACAAATTGGGTGGGGTGGGGTGGGGTGGGGGAAGAAAAATATCTTGCAAAAACATTCAGAGTCCAAAAAAAGGTTATAAAGTAGCATCTAGAACAGGGGTGGGCAAACTTTTTGGCCTGTGGTCCACATCGGGGTTCTGAAACTGTATGGAGGGCCGGGTAGGGAAGGCTGTGCCTCCCCAAACAGCCTGGCTCCTGCCCCATATCCACCGCCTCTCTCTTCCCGCCCCCTGACTGTCCCCCACAGAACCCGTGACCCATCCAACCCCCCTGCTCCTTGTCCCCTGACCGCCCCCGCCCCTAACTGCCCCCCCAGGACTCCACCCCCTATCCAACCACCCCTGCTCCCTGTCCCCTGAGTGCCCTGACCCCTATCCACACTCCCGCTCCCTGACAGCCCCTGAGGGGCTCCCATGCCTATCCAACCCCCTCCTGTTCCCTGCCTGCCCCCCCAACCTCCACCCCATCCAACTGCCTCCTGCTCCCTGTCCCGATTGCCCCCCCCCCGGGACCTCCTTCTCCTTATCCAACACCTCCACCCCCTTACCATGACGCTCAGAGCAGCAGGACTGGCAGTTGCGCCGCTGTGCTGCCCACAGGAGCTTGCAGCTCCGCCACCCAGAGCACTGGCGGCACAGCGAGCTGAGGCTGCAGGGGAGGGGGAACAGCAGGGGAGGGGCCGGGGGCTAGCCTTCCCAGCCGGGAGCTCAAGGGCCAGGCAGGATGGTCCCGCGGGCTGGATGTGGCCCTTGGGCTGTAGTTTGCCCACCTCTGATCTAGAAAATGAGATTGCATATGATGTGTTCGTAACTTACAGTTTTAGAAAAGGATTCAATTCTCAAGAGTATGTTAATTTTGATTTGGAGAAAGGCCTTAAGTATATCTTTTTGGCTTGATTCAGGAAAGCAATTCTATTCAGCACGGTACTTACATACATGTTTAAATGCCACTGAAGTCAATGGGTTAATTACTTGCTTATAGTTAAGTAGGTATGCAAGTGCTTTCCTGAATTGGGTCTCTCTGAGGTTTGCAATAATTCCATGAAATCTTATTTTTTCACTGCTTAACGGGACACTGCCAAGATTAAAAAAAAAAAAGACCAAATTCTGTTCTTAGTTAAATCAGTGTCGAATCAGAGTAACTCCATTGACTTAACATGACTGTAAAAGCAGCACTTTGCGATTAAAATGATTTGTTCTTTGGGCCAAATTCTGCTGTCACAGTCTACATCTAGAATAACTTCATTAGTTACTATGATTTGACATTGTTGAATTGAGGGAGAATTTGACTCAGGGAGCGGGGTCAGCTGAATAGGAAGGTGCCATTTTTAGAGCCCCCTAATCCGAGTTTAATTTAAGACAGATTTCTATTCATATGAGTTTCTGTGTGTCCTGTTTAAAAAAATAAGCAAGCCCAAATGTTGGGTCTAACCTAAAAGTGACAGTGTAGTCAATTGTAATCAAATTCTCTCAGATATTGGGGTAATTATTAAACAGAACTTCTCTCATGTTTCTTAGTTTTCCTCTCAAAATTTCACTAAGAAAGCCATCTAAGCTTACGAAAATCAATAGGACTCTATCTATTGACTTCAGTGAGTTTTGGATCAAGCCCTAAAGACCTACTGTGGTCCCTAAATTCCATCTTCAGACATGCAGCAGCACCATAGTGGTAGAGAGAGTAGGATGCTTTGTTCCTTTGGTTTGGGGTTTTTATTCCCCTTCTGCCAGGTGCTCTAAGCTGTAACCTCAGTTGATGGGAGGAGTCCCCTTGTATGACTCATCTTCACGGGGAGGCAAGCCGAGCAATAAGAGTGTTTAGTCCTTTTGTTGATGTTTTATCCATCCAGATGTAGGAAGTTTCCAGTGGTAAGATCCAGCCCTACCCCATCTCCTTCAGGAGGGGCGTAACTGTTTCTGTAGGAGAGCAGCTCCTCACACTAATTACACTCCTTTCCTGTATCGTGAATAAACTGCGCAGCAAGCAGCCTTTTAAAGCTTTTTTTAAAGTAGGTTGCGCAACCAGGAGCCAATCACGCTCAGTGGTGGGAAATTAAAAAAAACAACAACACAAAAAACAAACAAACAAGCAGAAACCCATTCCCCATGGGCAGGGCCGGCTCTAACTTTTTTGCCGCCCCAAGCAAAAAAAAAAAAAAGCACCGTAACAACCGTTGTTTGCCATAACAACCCCACCCGAGCGCCGCCCTGCCCCGCCCCACCGAAACAACCTCCACCCCTGAGCACCGCCCCGCCCCGCCGAAACAACCTCCCCCCCGAGCGCTGCCCTGTCCCGCCGAAACAACCCCCCCGAGTGCCGCGCCACCGAAACAAACAAAAAAACCCTTGAGCGCTGCCCTGCCGAACCAAAAAAAACCCACACCAAACCCCGAGCGCCGCCCCGCCACCCGAAGATTGGCCGCCCCTTTACAAGGTGCCGCCCCAAGCACATGCTTTGTCGGCTGGTGCCTGGAGCCGGCCCTGCACCTGGGCAAGCCCCAGAACAAGCAACAGGCTACTTAAAGAAATTAATAGGCAATTACTACACAAAGAAGCCTGATTAGGCTTGCTGGGTGCCATCTTGGCAGCCTTCACGTCAATACCATCATTTTATTTCCTAAAGAGCCCCAAATGCCGCATCCACTGGTTAAGTCAAAACAGTAACTAGCATTTTTACTGACTATATTCATTTGCTTTACATTAACTACACTACTCATTGACAACTCCATTCCTGAAATATATTAAGTCTTCATTTTTGATTCCTTTCAGAATGGTGCATTGTTCCACAATATGACCTAACTGTTCAATCTCTCATCCCTTTCTCATGATCTATCCTGAATTGTTCCATCACACGTGTAGACCTGGCTTCACATAAGTAACTTGCCTAATTTCTTAGTGGGCATAATTGGGAAGGTGAATGGAAGGTTAAGTTGCAAATAGGGGCTTGACAAACAGTATGTTGGAGTCAGGATGTCTGTGCTAGCTAAGATAAGCACCGACACCTTGATGCTAGGGACTATGGCCAAGATAAAACTGGAATGTAAAGATCAGGTTCCACGGGAACAGCACATGGACAGAGCATGCTGCACAGGGATTGGTTCCTGCAAAGTAAGAAAGCCACTCCAAAAATATGTGGTGTAATGTATAGCAAATACAATGTAATGTGTAAATGTGTATAAAGGAAGAGGTTGTCTGTAATTCTGAATGTGTGGTATGCCTGGGCTATACCCATCCCCTCTGCTTGAGTCTGATCAACTCAGTGTAGCTTTGCTGTCTGACAAATAAAGGACCTTGCATGATGAAATCCAGAGTCAAACTGAGTGTTTCGGATCCCAGAGAAGAGAACTGGATGGCGTGTTCTCCCAGAACTGGACAAGGTGTTCTGGATAAGCCAAATGGAAAAGGTCTCGGAGGGAATCCCAACAACACTACACTGCAGCTTAAGCAATGTATTTCCTCAGCTGTCATGGTTCACTGGATACTGGATATGCCACGTATGATTTCTGTAACAAGGCTGATCGTTCTATTGATGAGACAAGAAAAAAAGCTCTAATTATTTTTAAGCTGGGCTGTTGCTATGTCAATTAAAATGCCCAGAGTCTCAGTTTTGGGATACAAGATCTCTGCAGGCTGATAATTTGGGAATGAAAGATTGCATATTCACAGGTCTCTGAGCCCAGCTTTTACCTTGAAATGTGAGATGCAACGCAACTGCTACTTAGTACACCTTATCACAGAGTACACAGAGTACTGTTCCATACTGAATATATGTTGTTGTTTTACACCTCCAACAACTAAACACACATTAGCTTTGGGCAGGGGAAGAAATGGAAAGTAAGATCAAAGGTATATGCCCATTTGATTTGAAACATAAGGTGCTCAGATAGCACAGTGAAGATTGCAGTGTAAGGGCAGACAAACAGACATCTCGTGGACATAAAACACACCTACATACATTTAAAAGTGTATTTTTATTTACACAGTGGAAATGCCTAATCAGTTATAAGTTTAGGCACCTGATAATTCAGCTTTTTTTTGTAAAAGTATATAAATATATACATGAAACTCTTATGAAGTAAACATTATAAACTGTGATACTTACAGTAAACATTCACTACTCTTTTCTAAGCTAATAGGTGTAAAGTTTGTAAAGCTTAAATACTGATTTCAAGTATTCCCTATAAAATCGCTCTACTATATCAAAATGCTGAAAAAGTGAGATCTGCTATAAACAAGCTTTTAAAATAGACTAATAAAATGTCCCTGTAAGAAAATCCACCAGGATAAAATACTGCCTTATTTTCCCACCCTCCTCCCACTGCAGCAGAAACAAATACTAAAAAATAGTTGCATACCCACAGAAGGCATTATTACAATTTTTAATTAAAACATTTTTACTTCAGTCATTTATCGGAGAGTAAGGAAGCTGCAAAAATGCAACTTTATTAAATATTATTTTTCCTGGTACATAAAGAACCCCAAAACTATGGGATGGGGGGGAGGGAGTAGTGGTACTGCATTGTCTTGCCCCTTACCATGTACTATAAGTGGCATGAAGGACAGACTGCATAGAAGAGATGGTTGATAGAGAATGAAGAAAAGGACTGGAATAATATTGGCAGAATGAACAAAATATGCAGGAGCCTCTGCTTCTGTTGCTTTTTTTTTTTTTTTTTTTTTTTTATATCTTTTCTTTCTTTTGTTTTTTTTTTTTTTTTTTTTTTTTATAAAGCACTTCAGGCTCTGGTATTTTATTTGCCACTCTTCTGTTCTTCGGCTTGGAGATGTTTCAGGACATAGAGGACAACTTGATAGCAGAAAATGTACTGATCCTATGAGAGGAAGAATCATAAACATGTTAAACAAAATGTTCACACTAGCTAAACAAGGTGCCTCTACCTGTACTTCACAGGTGGCGGAGTTCCTTATTTGAATACTAATTCATATAGTTTATTAACGAGAGAATATGATGAGTGAATGTTATGAGACAATGCTTAAAGAGAACAAGGGGGTCAAAAATGGGCTGCCCAGTTTTCAAGTGTACTCCATGTGGATTTGCCTCCTGGTTAATATTTAGTTTGATTCCTAATCCCACCATCACCACCACTACTACTTTGTCCTTATATAAGGCTTGCCATCTGCAGACCTCAGAGCTGCTTACAAACAAGGAAAGGGAAGCACCAAGGAGTGAAGTGACTCGACCAAGCTCACACAGCAGGTCAGTGGCACAGCTGGGAATAGAGCCCAGGTCTGTGATGCAACCTCCCAGTTTACAATGAGGATACCGCAGGGTTTGGGGCTATTTTTGGATAATTCTGTATTTTTTATTAAATAAGGCTTGAGAACTCCCTGATCTTGTATTCACTGTCTTCTCTAGATTCAGGTTAGGAGGCTTTTTCAACCTTTCAGTCCTAAAAGTCATCCATCCAATTACCATAATGCTATGGATAACATCAGCAAATAAAATGCAATTGCTTTTTTAGCCTTAGAATAGGTAAAAAGGCACTAATGTGCTATTACTTCCAGTTGGAGTAAAATAAGTGTTTCCAGAATGGAATAAGGGGTTTAATGCAAGAATTCTAGAATGAGACTGTCAGATCTTTTATAGCCCAGATTAACACAGTTCACTACATGTAAATTTGCACACACTATGTTTGCATGCCCTTGTATTTGCATGTTGTGAAGCTTGTCCAAAATTACATGCATTATTATGAATTCTGCCCCTATATTAGCATTTGATTTCACTCCAGCAACATTGAGGTTGAGTTTATGGGGGTACAAAGTGAGTCATTCTACAATATTTCCTAATACAGACATCTAGCACAATCTATATGCTTATCACTTTTTTTTGAGAGCTCAGAAATTCAGTTAAAAATATTTATTAAAGCACAACTTGGTAAACCAAGGTAGACATACCTCTGTCTGAACCATTCCATGTCTCTGTAGTCTCATGGTACGCACCAAATCAGAGATGTCAAACTGCCAAAAGCAAACAGACGGTAGCAGCAAGTGAGATGTTATAACAAAAAAAACCCCACACACATACAGGAAAATACACCTGTGGCACAGCAGGGAATTTGAATTTTAGTCTAGTAGACAAACATTAGTCAAATGCCAGTAAATCCACCAAGTTATGGACATACAGTACAGTATACGGAAAGCATACAGTATAGCCTGTACCAGTGCAATAAATATGTGAGGTGTGAGTGCATCATCTACTTTTCCTTTATCTTTCATTTTACCTGCTCAACACACCCTTATACTCCCCAGTCTTTATTCTACTAAAGCTCAGTCTGGAAGGGTGCTGCATACTCTGGCCCTAAACCAGCAAAGCACTTAAGTATGGGCTCAATTTTAAGTATGTATACACTCCCTTTGGCTTCCATGGAACTATGAAAGTGCTCAAAATTAAGCATGTATGTACATGCTTTGCTGGATTGGGCCCTAATGTGCTGCCAATACACTTTATTTTATATCAAGATGATAGGAAAGTGATTGCTCCATGAACTGGTGGATGGGACGACTTTAAAATGAGGTTGCCAGTGCCCTCCTGTGGACAAGGAGTACATAATCTCTGTGAAACATGGCATGGCATCCTAAATTCTGTTACAAAAGCTTTTTTACCACGTCACTGATTTAGGTTCAGGCTTAGGAGCTGAAACAGTGACCTCTTTTGGTTTTGCTTTATTGCAACCTCCTTTGTTTGGATGAAAGGTTGCTAACTACTTCATTCTACAGCTTCTGTATTTATCATAGCTTCCACAAAATGTCCAACCTGTTTATGAAAAAAGCATGGCATGTTTTCTGTTTTAAATATTTACTTTAATTGAATTATGAATGTTACAGTGTAAAGTATTCAAGTGTAAAATCAGGAAGTTTCTTAAAAAAACAGAGTGTTAGATAATTTAATGTTGACTAAAGCACATTTTATAAAAACACTCATAAGAAGAAATGTGAGTATTTCATTCATTTATGTTAAAGAATTACTACAGTCACTCAATAACTAGGCTTGGCAGAATTATTTTTTTTATAATTTTGATGGATAATATCAATGTTTATTTTTAAGCTTTTAAAATGTTTATCTATTTACATTTTCACAGTTGTGCAAAATTATGGGGCTTAAGAATATTTGTCTATTTCTATTGATTTAAATTCACAGTCACAGGAAGTTACGTGGGGGTATCAGACAATAGTTATTTAATGACAACAGAGCTTGAGATTCAAAAAAAGCTTTATAACCACTAAAACAAATTGTCTGCATCACATGTGAAAATATACAAAGTAAATGTCTTTACGCCACACTCAAAGTTCTCAAGCAGCATTTTTCTTACTTTGCCGATCTGTAAATTTTGGTCTTATCCTTCTAAGCCTATAAGGGTACGTCTACACAGCATTTTGGAGCCCGCAGGAGTGAGTCTCCCAGTCCCGGTCGACGGACTTGGGCTACAGGGGCTCACACTCATGCTCTAAAAATAGCCGCACAGACAGCACTTGGAAGTTGTGTCTCAGGCTGAAGCTCAGGCTCGGAAACCTAGGAAGATCCAGTGTTTTTAGATTTTTTTTTTGTCCTCAATATTTCTGGTTTTCACCGTTATTGCTGTTTTATACCATATACCTAATAAACCAGGTTAAGGTATAACCAGAGTCCTTGATTCAAAATAGTTGCACACTAGTAAAATAACCAAATAGCTCCTAGGGCTCACAGTTCACTAGTGAAAAGCACAGTTCACTCTATCCTCTGGGTACTCACATCAAGATCCTTGCTGATTAATCCTAGAACCACGTCGATACAAATAAGTGTCCCTGAACGTCCAATGCCTGCACTGCAGTGAGTGATGATAGGTCCCGATTTATGGATGTGCCTCATGTAGGAGATGAAAGTGAGCAGGTCGTTTGGTTGAGATGGTGTGTCATGGTCTGGCCAGGCAGTGAAATTCAGATGAGAAACACGCCGTAATTCACCAGTCTAAGGTTTTAAAAGAGACAGAACAAATACATACAGAAATGGCAAAGCAGACTGGCAGAACTTGTAAGACTTGCCTAAGAACATTCTGTAGTCAAACATCCCACTGTAAAGGGAGACTGGCCAATTAACTGGGACCCAACATTTAGGTTTTGTGAACAGAACAGTTTTGACAATGCCTTACATGATTATAAATGTGAATTTGTTTGAATTTCATCCTTTCCCTGCCACGTGTGGAAAATAAGCCTGATAAGAGTATTAGAGCTCGAGAGCAAAAGGACATGGACTATGAATAAAAGTGAAAGTGATCAGTTTAGTTTCATTGTCCTAGCTGCACTACTAGCACAAAGTCAGTCATCGAGTAAATTGACCTGCAAATGAATTTAATTGTAATAAATCTTTCTGTTTCTAAATCTAAGGCATTATCAGTAATGCATATATGGGGCCATGTCCTGACCTTCTGTTACAGGGGCACATTAGCACTGTGAGGTGATGTGCTTGAGCAGTGCATAAATGCTACCTGCTGAAAAGGTCTCAAGCTAGTTTATGCAGAATTTTATTCCAGTGGTGGAAGAAGCTGCTCACTCAAATTCCTACATGGAGGAAGAGTGACCCAATCATAATAGTCAAAAGAAATAAGGACAAAAAAGATTAAAGTGCCATATATACTCGTTCATTAGCCTGTTCGTTTATAAGCCTACCCCCCAAGATGGTTAGGTAAAAATAGCAAAAACTGCATGACCCTTTCATAAGCTGACCCTACATCTCAGGGGTTGGCAAACTCCTGGCCCGTTAGGATAAGCTGCTAGTAGGCCTGGACGTTTTGTTTATCTGGAGTGTTCACAGGCATGGAGCCCTTCAGCGCGCCACTTCCCGCAGCTCCCATTGGCTGGGAACGGCGAACCGCGGCCACAGGGAGCTGAGGGGCTCCATGCCTGCAGACGCTCCAAGTAAACAAAACGACAGTGTATTAGATATTCAATTCAATGATTCCATAGAGTTTAAAATCATCAAATTTTGGTGTAGACCCGTTTATAAGCCGACCCCTGCTCTTTGATGCATCACTTTTTTACCAAAAATATTCGGCTTATGAACGAGTATATGGTTTTTCCAGGATGCGGAAGTTTAGATTAGCTCTGGCTGGACTGAAGGGATCCATGCCAAACAAACGAAAAAGGAACCTGCCCAATCCCCCCCGAAACCCACAGAGTCTGTAGAATGACTTGATTCCCTTACTTGAATATCTTGTAGCTCCAGCACTCTAATGACAAAGCCTTTCAGTTGTTGCAGTCTCACAAGGGCCAGCCGGAGTCTGTCATTGACCATGATAGTTTTGCCAAGCACATCGGGCCAATAACGCTGGCATTTTATCTTTTCTCCTTCTACTTCCTGGGTCATCATGGCTATTACAGTACACTTTTGTTCCCAAGTCATTTGCCAGAAGTCTGCTACTGTAGTAGGGAGTGGTCCTTGACATGCAATGTACACAAATTCTTCATTCCCCACCGGCATTCTTATGAAGCTGGCATTGATGTATCCAGCTTCAGTTCCTAGGGGCACTCTAGTGGTATCATCTGCAATCCCAAAATAGAAAACATATTTTAATTATATATGTCCATACTGGGACTGTCAAGTGATTAAAAAAATTTAATCGCAATTAATCGCGTGGTTAAAAAAATTAATCGTGATTAATTGCATAAATAATCGCACTGTTAAACAATAATAGAATACCATTTATTTAAATATTTTTGGATGTTCTTCTACATTTTCAAATATATTGATTTCAATTACAACACAGAATACAAAGTGTACAGTGCTCACTTTATATTTATTTTTGATTACAAATATTTGCACTGTAAAAAACAAAAAATAGTATTTTTCAATTCACCTAATAGAAGTACTGTAGTGCAATCTCTTTATCATGAAAGTTGAATGTATAAATGTAGAAAAAATGACTGCATTCAAAAATAAAACAGTGTAAAACTTTAGAACCTACAAGTCTGCTCAGTCCTACTTTAGCCAGTCGCTCACACAAATAAATTTGGTTACAATTTGCAGGAGATAATCCTGCTCACTTCTTGTTTACAATGTCACCTGAAAGTGAGAATAGGAGTTGCATGACACTGTTGTAGCCGGTGTCGCAAGATATTTACGGGCCAGATGCGCTGTAGATTTATATGTCCCTTTATGCTTCAACCACCATTCCAGAATACATACGTCCATGCTGATGATGGGTTTTGCTCGATAACGATACAAAGCAGAGCAGACCAATGCCTGTTCATTTTCATCATCTGAGTCAGATGCCCCCAGCAGAAGGTTGATTTTCTTTTTTGGTGGTTTGGGGTCTGTAGTTTCTGCATTGGAGTGCTGCTCTTTTAAGACATATGAAAGCATGCTCCACCCCTTGTCCCTCTCAGATTTTCAAAGGCACTTCAGATTTTTAAACCTTGGGTCAAATGCTGTATCTATCCTTAGAAATCTCACATTGGTACCTTCTTTGCGTTTTGTCAAATCTGCTATGAAAGTGTTCTAAAATGAACATGTGCTGGGTCATCATCCGAGACTACTATAACATGAAATATATGGCAGAATGCAGGTAAAAGAGCAGGGGACATAAAATTCTCCCCCAAGGAGTTCTGTCACACATTTAATTAACACATTTTTTAATGAGCGTCATCAGCATGGAAGCATGTCCTCTGGAATGGTTGCCATAGCATGAAGGGGCATACGAATGTTTAGCATATCTGGCACGTAAATACCTTGCAACCCCGGCTACAAAAGTGCCATGCGAACGCCTGTTCTCACTTTCAGGTGACGTAAATAAGAAGCAGGCAGCATTATCTCCCGTAAATGTAAACTTGTTTGTCTTAGCAATTGGCTGAACAAGAAGTAGGACTGCGTGGACTTGTAGGCTCTAAAGTTTTACATTGTTTTATTTTTGAGTGCAGTTATGTAAAAAAAAATAAATCTACATTTGTAAGTTACATTTTCACGATAAAGAGATTGCACTACTGTACTTGTATGAGGTGAATTGAAAAATACTATTTCTTCTGTCATTTTTACAGTGCAAATATTTATAATAAAAATAATATAAAGTGAGCACTGTGCACTTTGTATTCTGTGTTGTAATAGAAATCAATATATTTGAAAATGTAGAAAAACATCCAAAATATTTAATAAATGTAAATTGGTATTCTATTGTTATAAATGCGATTAATCATGATTAATTTTTTTAATCACAGTTCATTTTTTTGAGTTCATCATGAGTTAACTGCGATTAATTGACAGCCCTAGTCCATACACCCATAATTAAACCTAGGTCCTGTAAACACTTGTGGAGTAAAAAGTAACAGAGAGTCCTGTGGCACCTTTAAGACTAACAGATGTATTGGAGCATAAGCTATCGTGGAGTACTTTTCATCTCACAAATATTAATGAATCCTCACAATATCCTATTTGAAAAAAGTATTAACCCCACATCACATAAGGAAAAAGGTTACAAATCTGATGATCAGAGGTGCAGAGCCCTCGCAGTTGCCACGGACAAGGACTGGAGTTTTGGGCTTTCAGCACTCCTAGAAATCAGGCTCTATGGGTATGTTTACACTCTGAGCTGGGGGTGTGATTCCCAGCTCCAGGAAACACACTCACGCTAGCACTTATTGAGCTAGATCACTAAAATGAGACTGTAGCCGCAGCAGTGCAAGCAGCGAGATGGGCTAGCTGCCCCAAGTGCATGCCCATCAGAGACCTTAGATACACACTCTGGGCAGCTTGCCCCTCTTGCTGGCACAGCTATGAGCTCTCACGGATGTGTCTCCTCGAGCTGGGAATCACAAAGTGTAGACGTACCCATAGTGTCTTACCCACGGCTTCAGAGACTTTGTCGGAGCAGAAATTAGAACTCAAGACTTTCTGGCTCCCAGTTCTAGACTCAGACTTCACGTCTCATGCATATGTAACTAACGGAATATAAACATAATTCTTTTACAGTGAGATTGATACAGTGTATTAATATTAATTATTATACTATTGTCACTTCAGATTTACAATGGTATAACTAGGAGCACGATCTGTCCTCCTAGGTTTATGTCTATCGTATGTGACAAACAGGATCTGCTGCATTAATAGAATTAATGTTTTACGTGAGGGTGGAGGGAAAGGATGGGAGGCATAAAATAACAAGCAGGTGCACTCATATAATGATTTTCATCCACAGATCGCAAAGTGCTTTAAAAGGGTGGGCAAGCAGCATTCTTGCTCTGTTACAGATAGGGACAATAGGTGCAAAGAGGTTTAATGGTTTGCCCAGTCACACAGTAACTCAACAGAAGAACTGGGAATAGGAGTCAGGACTTACCAGTCTGATGTCAAATCCACCAGACCACACTGCCTTTCTGGTTAAATCAACATAAAAGTTTATGATCAGATTACTTAGGACTTACAGGGAAGTATGTTTTTATATCTGTTCTTCCTCCTGTTCTCTTTAGTTTGTCCAACCAAACACTGATCCAAAGGCTTTAAGTCTTGCAGGTTCTATAAACAGATAGCTCATATTAATAACTGCTGGGATAAACAAAATGCCATCAATTTTTAACTGTTAAGTGACTAACAGTATCTATTAGAAACATACAGAAATGATGCACTATAGATTCATAGATTCCAAGGCCAAAGGGACCATTGTGATCATCTAGTCTGACCTCCTATATAATACAGGTCATAGAATTTCCCCCAAATAATTCCTTTTGAACTAGAGAATCTCTTTTTTTAAAAAACATCCAATCTTGACTTTAAAATTGCTAATGATGGAGAATCCACCTTGACCCTTTGTAAATTGTTCTAATGGTTAATTAACCACACTATTAAAAATGGACACCTCATTTCTAGTATGAAAGTGTTTAGCAAAGAAAGGTATAACAAGATCCAATGGTAGGAAGTTGAAGCTAAACTGAAGAGCCCATTATCAAGTATTAGTTCCCCATGTAGTTACAATTCACAGTCACATCACAAGGGAGTAAGACATGCAGCCTTGCAAAAAAACAAAACAAAACAATCTTCTTGTAATTACTTTGTAATCTTGTCCTGGAAGTTTTAACACAGTTGGTAACATATTAACAACTTTAACAAGAGTAGAGATTCATGTTTTCATTGTGAGAGCTGGATTTTGCAGAGATCATTACATTTTCCATGTCCTTTCAGCTTAACTGCTGGTTTAAAAGATATTATTTATTATTAATGATTATTATTAATGGATTTGAAGAAACAGGCAAGTCTCAATCACATTTCTAGACCGAAAGCCAATATAGCTCAGTCTAGTTAATGTAGTTAAACTGAAACAGAGGGGAGGAAAAGTATTCTTTCCTCCCTTTTGCTTTAGCCATGCAGAATCAAGCCCTATGTTTCTACCTGCTTCACACTGCCCTAGTGAAGAGTATTTTCATTGCATGGATTCGTATTTAAAAGAGTTTTACAAAGGACTGAAAATAGCCTGTGTTTGTTTACCTCAATCTCCTTAGAAGGTACTCCTTGTTCCAGTAGTCCACGTAACATTCGGATGACTGACTTCAATTTGGCTCCAGTATATTTGCCTGAAGGAAGCACTCTGACAATTGGGAGCGCAGAGAGCTCTTCATTTGTCACTAAAGGGCAATCTAGAGCAGAAGAAGATTGATTTATGTGCACATATAAACAGCTAACAGAAAGGACAGCCTATAGCATGCTATAGTAGAGTGCTATGAAATGAGAGATTTCCCAGGTACCACCACATCCAGTTTTCAGGTTGTCAATTGCTTATTCATATACATATTTCTTATATTTTATAGAAAAGATCACCCATAAGAGATCCATGACATAAACAATCCTTCCAGCATTATCCCTTCACTGGTAATGCTTGCTATCTTTTATCACTATTTTCCCCAGAACTGTATACAGATCAATTCATGATTAAAAATGTCAACATTTGAGAAACAATGAATGAGTAATTTTCATCTTTAATTTCCTTGCAGTCAATACACTGAAATAATCAACAAATGCATTTTTAGCATGGATTCTTGAAATGCAATTTGCAAGATCGATGACTCTGCACTTGAGCCAGAGACTTTATATTTAAAAGTGAAAGCTCACACCTTACAGTTTTTTCTTTAAAACTTCACCTTAAAATGCATTGTAATGGTAAAAGCGTAAGATGTGTTAGCTGTATTAAAGTTTAAAAAAAAATCTTGGTTTAGAAAGGCAGGTGTCCTGCATTATTCTTTCAAACACCACACAACTCATTAATAATCCAAGTTTCCTTGACATGAGAGTTAAAAATAGCTTGTGACTACTGAATCATACAAAAAGTTTACTAGAATAGTTTATGTTCACGTTTATTTTTTCTAAGTTAAAAAGCACTTTGAAGCACAGATGCTATAGACACAAGTCTGAATAGACTTGTGAATATGAATTCAGGTAACAGAACATATTCCTGAACATATTCAAGATGCTAAAGATAGACACCCAATTCTGCCACCCTTACTCATGTTGCGCAGTATCTTATTCTGGGAGTAGGTCCATTGACTTCAGTAAAGACGGCAAAATCAGGCCCGAAGTAATGAGGAAAATGCCGTGTATTTAGGGTGTGGAGTCAGCACTCAATAGATGCCTATAGGATCTCAGTCCAATTGCACATTTCACCATATGCCATTGCAGCTTTCATAAAATAGAACTGATGGAAGGGAATTGGCTGCAGTTCTGACTATGGCCCAATTCTGCAATCCCTTGCTCAGATGAGCATTCAGTGAATGAGTGGGATTACTCCCTTGTGTGAAAAAGGGTTTGCAAGCTTGAATTATGATGATCCACTTCTATGAGCTCTTGAGCACCCTCATCTCCCATTGACTGCTTTTCTCAGGACTGGACCCGTAACAATATCCAGAACATGTTCAAATACATTTCTGACATGATTACATTATTGTAATCCTCATTTTCCATTGATTGTTTATTTGTTCAAGTCCTTGCCTTTAGCCAGGTGTTCCTGATTTATTGATTCAATAGGGAGTTCATCACTTCCCCATGTAATTTCATCTTCATCCGCTTGTCCCACAAGAGGTTGTTGAGGTGACCTAGAAAAGCAAAGAATGTTAAAGGTTTCTCATTTCCTATTAGAACAATACATTTCAATTTTAAATATGAACATTTTCTGTAAACAAAAGACCCTACAACATACTTTAGAAAAGTACAGAATTCTTAAATTTAGATCAACGTTATAAACCACAATTAGAAGAAAATAAATATTTCATGTATTCAAAAGATTCAACCAAAATAAGAGGTTTAATTCCATGATGATAGCTATTAATGTAATACATAGAGATTATGAATCATATTACATAAAATACAAATATAGGGAATGCTTTTAAAAAGAGAGAAACTCAAAAAGGATATTTTCTGGATCAATTTTTATTGTTGTTCCTTGAAGACAAAAGCCTTAGCTTCTAATGATTTTTTAGCCTTACTGAACTAAATTTAAATGACATTATTTATAACATATGTATTGCCTACAAAAAGCTACATTAAAGAGCACAAAAGTTGCAACATCAAGCACCCAAATATTGAGAAATGCCAGTATTAAGTTTGCCCATGCAACTATATATGTATGTATGTTACACATGTCTGTATGTATGATATAATTACGTGTTATACACCCATTCACACACACCAATGACTTTCTAGTGTGATCTGTATCTTTGCAGGACAAAATGACAATACAAAAATAAACTAAATTCTGAATTTATTTGAGAAAAAACAGCCATTAAGCAGTTAAGTTTTCGGAAGTTTTCTTCAGAGCAACACAGTGTAGCTGCCTTTGTTATATTTTACTTTATTATGCTTGAGTCATGACTGAAGATTCTCTCATTTAAGACTAGCAGGAGAAGAACAGAGGAGGAACCTTTGCTGTTAGGTTATTGTATGCATGTCTGCAAGGAACTCAGATACCATGGTGATGCTTGTGGTATAAGAACCTAAGTAACTAAAACATTTCCCCACAAAATATCCGCAGTGCAGATTCCTCACATTCTCAGAGCAGGACTCCTCAATCCAGTTTTGCAGGGACCACCATAAGCCTGTCTGGACTTTGGACTAAAGAAGGTGGCAGCTACTGCCAGTTTTGATGGTGATATTAATGGGGACGCATTCCCACATGGACATGTCTGTTCATTCAGTCAGTTAAATCACTGTCAGAAAGAAGCAACTTTCAAACACTACTGTCCTGGGCCAGATTCAAACCAGCAATCTACAGATGAAAAGTTGTCCTTTGGTATCAGTAAGTTTTTGGAAAAGAGGAAGGAGTGGAGGCAACTGGGGGACTATGCAAGTCTGGATCTGAATACTTTTTCATCCTAATTATGTTCCAGTAGTTGAGTAGCAAAATAAGAGTCCGACAGCAGATTTTTACTGTTCATAATTCACGACAGATGTTCTTGAACACCCCCACTTGACATCAAGTTCTATAGCACTAAATAATATCATGACCTCTCAATAACATGAACAGACACAAAGCCATCCTATATCAACATGTCAACAGACAGATAGGGTTTGTGGTTTGTTTGTGCTTTAATCTTCCCTCACTTCACCGAGCTGTAAAAATTATGTTACTCTTAAATTCCACTTAAAAATCTCACCTTTCAGGCATTACTTTGTCTTCACAATGTTCTTCACAGCCATTTATTTGTGTCGGCTAGTGAAGGAAGCATTTCAAAGTATAGTGAGTTATGTTGGAAGGGGACTGTACAACAAGCATACTTTTATCTTATAAACTAAAACAATGTTAACAAGTAAATTCAATATTTGTGCAGGGTACCACACTGAAAGCATTATGCATTGACAATCTCTATTCTTCCAGGAAATCCACCCAACCACAAAACCCCCAAACATTCAGCCTCTGCACTGGGGAATGTGGAACAGTTGGAGAGGTAAAATCATATCCCAGCCTAGAGCCCACCCCCGGCTCTTCTTCCAGCTTCAGTCTCTCTGTGCTAGTAATGTCAGTTAGGGTTTTTTTGTTTTGTTTTGCCAAAAACCCTAGCGTGTGTACATCTTATTTTGTCCAAAGAACTGGTATACGCTATACTGGGGAAAACACTTTTGGTGATATAAGCTGCATCTACACTAGGAGAGCTCGCCAGTATAACTATGGTGAAGACTAGGACTAGGAAGGAGAGATGGCCTGGCTCTAGTTCTACACATAGGCAAATGTTCAGCACACTTCCGAAACAACGCAGAGTTGAAATTCGATCAGGCAGAAAATCTGCTTGTGGCTCTGCTCAACACATAACTCAAGTGACAATCCCCTGCCAAGTCAGCCTACACCCGTACCCAAACGGAAAGCAAAAGGACAGCGCACCTGTGAGTTTTGCCCCCAAATGAAATATGTCTCATATGCATGAACAGAACTAGAATATTCAAGAGGGGATAAGGAGCTTTTTTATTTTATTTTTGATTAAGAGACCTCAGGCAATGTCAGTGTAAAAAATGTCAAGAGTGACTCACAACTGAGACCAGCTTGGCCCAGCTGGTGGTGCCTTAGCCAAGAGGAGTCTCCCTTTTAGATCCCCTAGAGAGATGTTCTAGATCAAGGGTCCTGGTGTTGAGTCACAGTTGTAACTGGGTAGGAAGTACAAACAGTGAGTATACACTGGATAGGGGGATTCTATTAACTGGATACATTTGCTATGGGAGTCTGGACGTCTATTGACTGATGCAACATAGGACAACATGGGGAAGTGTAGAGTGAAGGTGGTATAGAATTTGTTTGTGTACCTTTGTTTATCTGAGCAGAAAGGTGAAGGAGAGGGAGCCTCAGGTTTGGACTCTTTACAGATACTCTGCAAAATATTTGAAATGCTCTGATTTTTCCTAACCTTCTATGAAATGAGGGAGCTTTCTAGCTAGCATGTATGAAATAGCATTGTATCGGCATTTATTATCATTACACTTTTTAAAACTGTTGGCTTTCATTGCTTCCAACCAGGAACAGCAAATGTTAGTTTTCTGGTTTGTTCTCTTGTGTGGTTAATTTATCACAGATTAATTATTATACAGTATTTCAAAAACTCTTTCCATACTCTTGGTTTATAAACACTGTTTTCTGGAGGCCAATCAAATGGCAGTGACAGTTACATTTAAAATGTTGATGAAATTATTTCCACAAATTCAGTCTGATCGAGGGAACGAGAAGTCAATGTAAATAGTGTAGGAAATCGGCAAATAAAGACACTGCCAACATCTTTTCATTTTACCTCTGGAAAGTCTTCAGGCAAAGATGACCCATCACAGTCCGTGTCTTCAGCTTTTTCTTCTGCCAGCTTCCCACTGGTCTCTAAAGAACCTGCTGGAGAAATACATTGGAAGACAGAGCTATACAGAAGTGATGTTATGGGTAGATTAAGTGAAAATACTCATATTTTCATTCAAATATAAGAAAAGTAGTGCCTGCAGCTAAAAAAAAAACAGGAAAAAAAATGGTTCTAAGGGTACGAGTCCTTGGCCATACATTCATTCTTAATAACTCTTTACTGTCAATGCAGACCATAGGACTAACGGTAGATTACGGGCCAGATTCTCATTTACACTAAGGTCCTTTATACCACTTTGGCAGCATAAAGAGGCCTTAAAGTGAGCATAAACTACACTGGCACCCAGTTTAAGTTCCCTTTACACTGCCAGAGTGGTGTAAAGGGGCCTTAACATAAATATTAATCAGGTCAGCGTACTTCGTCATTTTTAGCACACAATCAAAATTTTAGCACAGTTGTTTAACTACGTGGTTATTTGCATCAGTATTGAGCTGATGTACCGACTACAAAAGAATGACAAGTTCTTAACCCAGCAATATGACTCTAACTCACAGTAGGACTAGGTCTAAACCCGGATTCTAGTTACTCCCTATATTAATGAGCCATCATAAAATTGTACAGGCTAAAATCTGACCTACTTTAGCTATGTCACTGCTGCTACATCTCCCAGGTTCAACACACCAGCCGTGCTGCTGTATACAACGGGCCAGATCCCAGCGGGTGTAACTTTGGCAGTAATGGAACCACACAGATTTACACCAGCGGAGGCTCTGAGTCTGTAGTTTTAACAGAATGCTAATAGATGAAAATAGGCCAGCAAGTTCAGGAAGGAGCAGAGGACAAGGATTAAAATAGTTATAAACTAGTGAGCGGTGTCTCAAATCTGGTGACCGCAGTAGCAGACACCAGTTTAGTTTAATTCACTGAATTATGTGCAAGCCCCCAGTGATACCTCACATGAGCAATTAGCAACCACTATTCCACAATCATGCTCATTTCAGTTGACGGTGAGTATTCTGTTGCAAAGACGGAGAGGTAACGAAAAGGGAGCACTGACTCATGCAGCACTAGGAAGAAGGAAACTACAAAACTGGCTGAAAATTAAAGGAGCAGATTTGAAAAGAAATGGTTTTTTTTAAATATTTTTCAAAAATTGCAGTTACAATTTTGTAACTATCAGGGATGTAATTTGGGTGCCTGACTGCACCTGCAAATCAAGACATCTAAACATCATCAGTTCTACCCACAAACAATTGCAGGTACTAATGCATACCCAAAAATTATTTAAAATAAAAGACAAGATTTACTAAATCTGGACTTCACAAAAAGATCCCCTTATTAGACGCACCGTCCCTTTAACCACATCTCTTGGAAAAATTCAGTTTGCAAGCTACTTCCATTCCACCACTTTCTGTTAGCTAACCAAAAGCCCATTCAGTGTTCATTTCCTGGGTTTAGCTTTTTGATGGCTGGCAGATGGTCACCTGTGGTTGCATTATTGCGATTTAAGAGGTTCTGGGCTTCCTCGTCTACAACATTCAACAGATACTGGACAACGTCATTGTGGTCATCCTCATCATAATAGTCATCTTCCAGTATCTCAGTTTCTAGAACAATAAAACAAACAACATGGGGGAAAGGAATATAAAAAGATTAATTCTCATAAAGGAAGTGAATGACAAAAATGGGGCATTCCGTCAAGCAGATATTCTATATATTCTTTAAAATACTAATACGAATAATTATTGTGACTCTTGTGACAAGATGGCTGACGTTAGTATGGTGGGTCCTGCACTTTTCTTGGTGGGGGGCTAAGACGCCACCCCTTGCCCATGCTCTTGGGGTGACGAGGGCCCCGCTAGTGGCCCAGGAAGGTGGTAGAGGAGGGAAGCGTGGGAGGGATCTGGGTTTGCTCCTCACTCTGAGCCCCAGCTCCTCTCAACCCCTGCGGGTGCTTACCCTCTTCCCCCTTGGTGAGGTACCTTCGGTCCTTAGATGCTGGGGGAGGGAGTCTTCCTCCCCTGCTGGGGCAGGGTCTCCCTTGCTTCAATTCTCTGGTCTTTCGGCTCTCACAGCACACCTCCAAACTCCAGTCCTCTCTCCTTCCCCCTAACTGCCTGAAGCAGTGGGTTTTATTAGGTTCCTGACAGGGCCTTAATTGACTGCAGGTGCTCCAATTAACCTGTAGCCACCCTCCCTGGTCTACAGGGAACCACGCCTTAATTAGCCTAGGGCTTATATATTTTGCCTCTATCACTCTTCCAGTGCTCCCTGGCCCTCCTGTATCACTCTCCTTCCTTGACTATGCTACAGAATTCAAACTCTGATCCCATTACTCCACTTCTCCTTTTCTTGGCAAATAACTCGTTTAGGAGAGAATACAGAACCAGAAAAACACATTATAGAAATGAATGTCAAGTTTAAGATATTCAAGAAGTTAAAATTGTCTTTTATTTTGAAATCTTTATTGCCTATTCTCTCTCTTACTCTTGAACTGAGTAGTACACAGATGTTCAAATCTCTCCTCCTTACCTGAGTGATCACTGTTCTTGGAAAAATCTGCCTGATGAATGCTGCTTACTGCATTTGTATGAGAAACTCCTATCATGCTTTCCCCATTAACCTAACAAAACAAAAAGTAGCATGAGTTAGTTTTCTTTTTTAAGGGCATGTTGTTTGTTCCTCTAACAGCAGCCCATTCTAACAAAGCACAGGGTACTACTCAGGAGGCAGACACAGATATGCAGCCTTTTCATGCCTCCTACTCAATTAAGAAAACACGATTTAATCTTAGTGGTAACTTATGCTTGACATTTTTTTAAACTGGCAATGTAACTGTACTATAACTTACAAACAAAACTAAGAAAAACAAAAATTAAGCCAGAATGTAAGGGGAAACTTCCTGACAGAGATCTATTAGATGGTGGAACAACCTACCAAGAGAGCAGTGTTGCTGCAATTACTTTCCTCTTCTTGTCCCTCAGACTGAGGCTATATTACAGTGGCAATTGAATGACAAAACATTTGTCTCTCAGATGTATTAACCCCGCTCCTCCCCGAAAGACAGAAGTTTTGCCGTGACAAGTGCTAGTGTGAACGGCACGACAAAGCTAACCTCGCTCATTGGAGGTGGAAGTTTTTTTGTAGTCAGGAGAGCTGACAAACAGTGGCTACACTGCACGACTTTTAGCAGCACGGCTGTGGCGACACAGCCATGTTGCTAAAAGCTGTGTAGTGTAGACAGAGCCTAAGAAATAACTGTGATGGATAGAATATTTTGCATTTATATTGTGTCCTCCATCCAACACTATCAAACATTAATGATCTTAGCTTCATATCACTTGTACCTCTGTGAGGGAGGTAAGCATTACCTTCATTTCTTAGAAGAGAAAATGGAAGCAGAGAGAGATTAAATTACTTGGCCAATGTAACATACAAGCACTGTGAGGCACTAGGAACAGAATACAGATTTCTGAGTTACAGCCCTGTCTGTGCCTTAGCCACAAGACCAGTCTTCTTTCCTTAAATGAAGTTCTGGGCATTGGAAAAATAATTCCAAAAACTTTTGCACTTATTGATTCAGATCAACGGACAGCGCTGTAACTGCACAGTTTAAGATACAGAAATTTTGCACTAGCTGGGGTTGGGTATTGATTATATCTTTTTCTCTAGTTAATGAAAATTCCTACCAATAGAATTACACGCACCTATTTTATCAGAACTGAATAAAGGAAAATAAAGCAGCTGTGCTAAATATGGTTGCTTCATTTTATTTACCTTGGGGACATAAATATCAGGTGCTGTTTCTGTTTTGCCATAGTGATCTCCATGGGGATGGCCTAAACAAAAAAGAACAAATCGATAACCTTTTAAATAACAAAATGTTTGTAGTGATCACATGAAAAAAAGTATCAAAGGGGTAGCCGTGTTAGTCTGTATCCACAAAAACAATGAGAAGTCTGGTGGCACCTTCAAGACTAACAGATTTATTTGAGCATAAGCTTTCATGGGTAAAAAAACCACCTCTTCAGATGAATGGAGACTCCATGCATCTGAAGAAGTGGGTTTTTACCCACAAAAGCTTATGCCCAAATAAATCTGTTAGTCTTTAAGGTGCTACCAGACTCCTCGTTGTTATTATGAAAAACAGTTGTTTGGCAGTAAAGAAAAATATTTATCATTTGTTATGAAATGTTATATACTTCCTTCTGCTGACAGTTATTATAAAGAATAACTGAACCTAACTGAATGGTAGAATAGTGGGGTACTTAACCACACTCATATCTGAATGACAGTATTTTAAAATAACATTATGTTTGCAGAGTTAGGAGAAATAAGAGAAGATAATGGTATAATAAATAACCAAGTCTCCAAAACGACCATTGTTGATAAATAGTAATACCAATACAATATGAATGATATGGCACCAGATGCAAGCGTGTCACTTTAGAGAAATACTGTAAAGCTCCCACCCCCAAAAGTTTAAAATCTAAGGGCACATCCCTGCAAACACATATCTCTGGACGTAGCGTACACCCAAGTCAATGAGACTGCTTGTAGTAGTGTTTTCAGGACCAACTTCTAAAGAGACAATGTCTAGACCAGAGATGGGGGATATGAAACAACAAAAATCTAGTGCAAGATAATAACTTCTCTTTTCTCTTTAAATGGGCATTCATTAACAGGAATGTGACCTCATGTTCAGGGCGACTCTAAACCTCTGACAGCCAGAAGCTAGGATCACTCCAACTGCCCTATTCTATAGATTCCCCCTGAAGCTCTGGTATGGGACAATGTTGGAGACTGGATACAAGGCTCAATGGACCATTGGTCTGACCCAGTCTGACAATTCTTATGTCACACTAGAGTAACACTTTGCAGCTAGAACAGCTCCAAACACACTTTGGCAATTAACGAATTTGACCATTACAAAACTTAATATCACACTATACATTTTTCAGTGGGTAGAAGAGCTGTGTTCTTATTCACTGCCTGATTAGAAAGATCTGCATCCAATTGTGTGTGCATTCTGAGCTGATTTGTGAATAACAGAAATAGTTATCTTGTATTGTGTGAAACATAGTAAGAAGATTTTGAGTATAATTCTTTTAGTAAACAAAGTGTGTTCAGGTATTATTAAAATTTCCCCATCAATTAAATGGAGACCTTTGGTAGCCTAGAAGACTATAAAAACGTATCAAGGATATGAAATTAAAGACACAAGACTAACAAAGGAATAATGGAAAGCAGAAACTGATTCAAACTTTCCTCCTTAGGCAAAGTGATATGTAAACAATACCACAGGAAGCACCAAATTGTTTGTGTTGTATGTAACAATGCCAATATATCACAAAATCCAAGAATTTTCTAAAGCTGAGTACAGAACACTCCATAATATTTAAATGGTTTTATTCTATTTCTCAGAATCTGTTACATTCTGTACTGTCTCTTATCCATGTCCTTATGCAAAGTGGCTTCTTAAATTTGTTGCAGAAGTTTGGCAAATCTTATTTAAAAGAGTATCATTTATCCTGTTTATGACAGGCTTTTGTAGGCAAAAGCAAGATATCACACTTTGGTTGTCATTGATAGAAAGAAACTCATTTGCAGTAGGTAACTAAGAGATCCTTACCATTAGCTTTCATTAACTTTGGACTTGAGCTAACAGAGCCCCTGGACTTTGGAATCAATGGGTGACCATCTCTGCGATAAGAAGAAACACACTATATTTTTGATTTGTGAAAAGGAACCATACATAAGTATCTATATGAGGGCAATCTCTTATTGACTATTAGGCCTTAACTATATCAATCACATTTTCCTTGGAGAAATTTGGAATAAGGTACCAAGAATATTCAATATCCCAATAATAGAAAGGTATTCACCAGATAATATCCTGGTTCATATCTACTTTCAGAAGAGGTGCAATTTAGTGTAGACAGGTGCGATCTAGTGGCCTCAGCCTAGGGCTTAAACCTTAGAACTCCTCAGTTCCTGCAGCTCCTCAGCACTTCAGAAAATTAAGCTTTAGGTGCCTGAAAGTTAGGCACACAAAAGTAGTGGAAACTTGGTAATTTCTCTGCCTCAGTTGCCCCATCTATAAAATAGGGATAACAATACCTATATAGTCACCTCTTTACAGGATTATTCCAAGGATTAAATTATTGCTAGTAAAGAGTTCTGAAATTAAAGGATGAAGGATGCAGCTGCTCTGTGCCACCCTGATAGCATAATCTGAGCCTACAGCTAGGTTTGCTGTGCCAGGGAGGACTGCTCCAGCACACACATGAACCTAGGGAGACATAGAGCCAATGTGTGATCTCTTACACCACTCCCCCTCCCGGCTGCTGATGTAGTAGGGGAAAGGTGTAGCTGGAGCACCCCTGAACTAGGTCAATCTTCATCTGCAATTTCAGTACTCTGTGGGTAACTCTACACTGCAGCTGGGAGTGAGCCTAACCACCCAGGTATACCGACTTGTGCTAGCAGGGCTTGAATTAGTGCATCAAAAATAGCAGTGTGGATGTGGTGGCTCAGAGTTTCAAGCCCACCAGACCCCCTAGGCTTGAGAATCCGAGATCCAGCCCAAGATGCAGCTATTTATAGCACGCTAGCTTGAGCCGTGCTAGTGCAAGTCTCTCTATCTGGGCTGGGAGGCTCACTCCAGTTGGTACAACTTTTGGAAAAATGTTGACAAAGTTGACAACTTTCCCCAAAACAATTAGGTTTTTTTTTAAAGGGCACTTTGAGCCACGTAACTTATTACTAAGGCTAAGATTTTGTCACGGTTATTTTTAGTAAGTCACGGACAGGTCACGGGCCATAAACAAAAATTCACGAAAGCCTGTGACCTGTCTGTGACTTTTGCTAAAAATAATTGTGACAAAATGGGGAGTGGGGGATCACAGTGGATTCCGTGACTTTCATGACCTCCGTGACATAATTGTAGCCTTACTTATTACATACATGTCCTACCCTGCTTATTACATAATGCCCACGCACAAGCTGGGCATATATCAAATTTAGTCTGAGAATGCCTCTTACAGTGCAGTCTGCAGTTGGACAGTTTTATCCTCACTATGAGCCCAATCTGATCAGATACTGAGCATTCTCAACTCCATTAAGCCAACGGAATTGAGAGGACAGAGTACCCTGAAGGATCAGGCCTTTTAAAAATACCCGCCATTATCACTCCAATTGGTTAGCTATTGTGCCAGGAAAATGCATTTAAGTGGACACAGCTACAACTATGTCAGTTAAAAATCACATGCAGGAATTAGCTTCCAGAGGATACCTTGTAGCTTTCAGCACCACTTTAGGAAGTGACATTTCCAGGGCTCTTTTGGCTTCTTTCAGAGTCATTCCCTGTGTGCTGACTCCATTAATATAATGGATGATATCCAATGTACGGAGACTTTCCTCGTTGGCAGCAACTGACCTTGGCTTTATATCACTAATGTATATCGCCTGGTAAAGGCTGTCATGACCTCCTGATATAGACAGACCTGTGCAGAAGAAAAAAATCCTCAATTTTTTCTTTTAGTAGTTAAGTGTGATTTTTACAACGGGACCAAGAAAGGCATTTCACACAAGGGCAAACAGCCATACAATTTTATATTACCCAGCTCTTCTTTATGGCACGTTAATGTAATATCAGGCAGCAAATGGGGCAACACTGGAATCTTTGGTAACTCCAGAACCCGTCCAACCACTAATCTGACAGTCTTTGGTGCAGCTCGGAGAAAACTGACTGCATCTGTGTGACTCATGTTAGTGACATCCATGTCATTAACCTGTGAAGAGAACAGCAACAGAAAAATCCTCATTATGGTTGCAATTAAGACAGCCAATGATACCAAGAAAATGCAGCTGAAGTCCCTATTATTTGTATTTCATATTAAATGACAAAATATAAATGTTGTAAATGACAGCAACTGCAATCTATGAGGTTATCCATTTCCAGGAACAAACACATTTAATGGAAATGGTAGTAGTAAAGAAACAAATCCTGAACTACCAATGTTAAAATAGTAAATATATTACAAAAAAGATTTAATATATACCAGTTTCCATAAAATGGAAGAATAAGCTTTTAGCAAGCCATGGCCTGAAAGCCAGACTCAGTCCCTAATCCACACTGGTTTATGATTTTATTCCTCACCTAAGGTTAAAGGTTATTCCACAGGATTTAATGCCCCAATCTAGCAAAGACTGGCATGCATGCTAAACTCTATGTATTATGAGTGGTCCCATTGACTTCAGTGGAATTACTAAGTGCATGTGTAAATCTTTGCAGGATGGGGGCCTAAGAACGTAATTAAGCACATTCTTGTTCCACAACACTTTACAATGTTAGCTTTTGCTTCAGTGTAGCTGTATGAATAGAATTTTTTATGGTCTATTTACTGGAAGGAGTGTGACAAGAAAATTTATCCAAGCTTACCTGAACAGTTCCTCTCTGACACTAGATGATCATGATGATCCCTTCTGACCTTAAAGTCTATGAGTATTTTGAAAGGAACCCCTAACTGTAACCTAAAAGATCATATATACTGAGCCCAACCCTATATACTATTTTGCTGTCTGGAAGGATTACACAGATGTTAACAGCAAAAGGTTTAGCGATCATGCGTCAGTCATCTTCCATGTGTTTTATTTTAAACTAATATTTAAGTTGGTTCAACAACTGTCATATTACGAATTCCAATACACGCCTTTAGTTGTCTGCTTCTCATCTACACATTTGACTCAGCACACCACAGGATCCAGAATTCCTATTTTTCTGGTCCAAGATTAGTTTGTTTCCTCTCAATTATTACACAAATCCCTTAATCTTGAGCTGGGTTTCACTATGAAATTTTACTCATCTCACCTTAATAAGCCGGTCTCCTGGTCGTAGCCTCCCATCACTTTTGGCAGGATCCTGGATAACGTCATGAACGTAACAACCAATGTTATCATTGCCTTTGGTTACTGTAAAGCCCAGGCTACCTTTTTCTGATTTAGTCATGGTAACATGGAGTTCCACCTCCTACGGGAAAAACAGCGTTTTAAATAAACAATGGTCTGGAATGTTGATAAATAGCGTATACTGTATGAAACGTATGGTCATCCGAACGAGCTGCTTCGATTAAGATTGTTTAAGAAAACACACTTTATTAACCAATTTACGTCAATCGAGTATAGGTTCTAATTCTGCAATTCTCATCTGTAATGAGGTTTATGTATTGAAATCCATGAGACTACTCATGCGCATAAAGTTAAGCAGGGGCATAACATCCTTGCAGGATCAGGGCCATACTGAGTACAACAGGGGTGGGCAATAATTTTTGCATGGGGGCCACTCCACAACGCAGACGACGCAGCAGGGCTCAGGCAGGCTGCCTGCATGCCGTGGCCCCACGCCACTCCCAGAAGCGGCTGCGGCTGGCACATCTCTGTGAGCCCCTTGGGGGGAGGGGGCGGCGGGTCTCCATGCGCTGCCCACACCCGCAACCAATGCCCCCGACGCTCCCATTGGCTGGTTTCTGGGAGTGCGCAGAGACATGCCAGCAGCAGCCGGCCACTTCCGGGAGCGGCGTGGGACCATGGCAGGCAGGCAGCTGCCTGAGTGCCCCACTGCGCCCTGGGACTTTTAGCAGCCCGGAGATCGCGAGGGGGCAGCCAAAGAGCCCGGCGGGCCAGACAAAAATGTTAGATGGGCCGGATCCGGCCCGTGGGCTGTATTTTGCCCACCCCTGGAGTATAGCAACTAGAATAAAACTGGGCACGAGAGGTGAAGGTGCTCTCCTACAAAAGGATAAAACTTCAGGTTTCCGTTACTAAGCTGGAGTACTGTATTGTATATCTTGGTATTACACACATGCATGCCTTTTATATTATACATTTGTAATTTACATGGATTTTATGTTCTATGTTTATGACTGTGCTTTACTTGCACAGAAATTAACAGAACAAGAGGAAGAAAGATCAAAAGAAGAGATTAATAGTGTGATGATGCATTTGTGAATGGTGAATTTAGCGTTGACTTTTAAACTCTAGAGAATTGCACTGATAGGCTTGTCTAAATGGTGCAGCAATGCGCGAGAGAGGAGTGTGATTTCTAAGGTGCACCAATGTTTTGTGCACCAACTGGCCCACGTAGACCCTGCTAGCACACAGTAAAAGTTCCCTACTGTGCTTTAACATAGTACTGTTTATGTGAATATGCATTAGGGAACTTCTGATGTGTGCTAGCGGGGTCCCAGTACGCTTTAGAAATCACCCCCCCCTTCCATCCCCTGTAACATGCTTGTGTAGGCTAGCCCTTTGTAATGTACAGTGCTCTGGGTTGCAGAGAGAAAGGCCTGGTCTCTATTTTCAGCACTGTTTTTTACTCTGTGAATTGACAGGGAGCGAGAGAGACGGAGGTGCTTTGTGCTGCACAACATCGTCCTCTGGGATATGAAGCAGCGATGTCAGAAGGTTCTCAGGAGGGTTTGATGCATTGCTTCTGAGGCCGAAAGAAGAGTATCTGGGGGACGGACAGATGTAAAACAGAGGAAATGGATGGGATTACAAGGGCCCCAACCAGTCCGAGGGTAACAATGGGGAAAAATATATTGACAGGTAAGAAGCTTAGCCTCCAAACATTGTCCCTACATAGTTACACACTGCCAAATCTTCAAAATATGGATTCAGAGTGTACCTAAGAAATATGTGTGCACCTGTGTGTCCATTCATAATATGCACAGGGCAATGGAGCATTTAACTACCCAAATTGTATGTATGCATAGGCAGTTATGCAGTCTGCACAGCTTTAGAGTCTGATCTGAAAAAAAACCCATGTTTTTTATTTCAAAGAGTAAGTCAGACATTTGAATCTCTCAAGTGCCTCATTTATAAACACATCTAGGGACACTGTCGTAACAATCTGCTAGTCCTATTGTCACAAATGTCCAGGCCACCTTCTATAAGTAGATTGTATGAGAGCCTTTTGCAAAACGCATCCTTAGCTAACTATAAATTTGAATCTGAAGATAGAACAATTACCCTAATTTTAAGTAAATATAAATAGGATGCATTTTGTTACGGCCAAACCCATGGCTAAATAAAATCCCAAGAGATACAATCTTTAACACATTTATGGCGCAGAGAGAGAAAGTAATTACTGGTTCATATTCATCAGCATGTTTCTCAAATTGGTTGAGCAGTGATGTTATCTTCTCTCTTTGTGGAACTAGCTCTGAGGTGGTACTGATGTAGGCATCATCCATTAAACCAGGGGTAGCAATGTCAGTAACAGTTCTACAGCTTGGTATTGGTGGCAAGTCCAGTGGTAGAGGAGATGGAGGATTACTATGAGAAGACAGGGAAACAAGAGTTTGAATGGTTTGTAATATTTGAGCCAGACTTTGTTGCTTACATGGTTAGAGCTCTGCAAAGATACGTTTCACTTCACAGGTATTCATGTGTGAACTCTGATATTTGTGCAAACATTTACAAACTTGATACAGGGGTCAAATTGTACCATCCCTCACTCCCAAATCAACACAAGTCTTTGGTGTGAAAATGACTAGTTTTATCTGGACAAAGTCTTGAATTTTTATTAGTAGGCCTTATCATCCATCTTTGCAGAGAAATTCCACTTTTTTGATTGTTCTAGGCTTGCAAAACCTGAGTATTTATTTTTGCAAAATAAGTAATATTTACAATCATACCTGTCCTCAAACTCTGGCTTGCTGGGAGTCTCATGAGCAGAGTAGTAGATGGTACGAATTGCTTCTTCCTGGCTACAAGGAGTTTCATACTGAGTGTGTGCTGGAGTCATCATTTTGTCTAGAGTTTGGTACAGGGCAGAATTCCAGCCAGGGCTTGCTATCTGTGTTGGGGTCACCACTACCTCTTCTTCGCCACTCCCACTGCTGTCACTGTAGCTGTCTCTCCTAGACGGGGATTTTAGTCGCTTCTTGCTCTTATTAGTCACTTCATTTTCATCTGAGCTGTCACCTTGATCTCCATTTGACGCCCCAGAAGTTTCTGTGCTGATGTCTGGAAATATTTGTTGTGGGGAATGTATGGGAGTCTGCAACAAATGTGATGTTTAAGAAATTAGACTCTGGCTATCATGGTCATTTATTCATTTTAGGTTTGGCAGAAAATGTGGAAAGAATGCAGAAATAATCAAATATGTTTAATCAAAGGTTCATTCTATTTACTCCAGAAGTCAGCACAGTGGATGAAACTCAGCCCTGGTATAACGCCATAGAGTTCAGGGTGAATTTAACTTATTTTCTGTAACATAACACATATGTAATTTCAAAAGTGCTAAAAATGGGAGTTGTGGGTGCTCAGCTCTCTAAGAAACTGAAACGGCCGGTAGGCACTGAGAGGCAGATCCTCACCTAGTATAAATGGTCAATGGGCCTATGACAAGTTACACCAGCTGAGGATCTGTCCCCAAAAGTTTAAACATTTGGCTCCAGTACCGTTTCCCGAAGAACTGTGTAATCACACTTCCATAAACATGCTGTACCAATCAATGATGAGTATGGAAGCTTTGACAGTTCCATTTATTCATCCCGTGGGAAACCTCTGTGTTCAGGTACTCACCCACCCCGAACACCATCAACCGCTTTTCGTTACTTTAATTTTCTCCTTTGTTCCTCTTGCCCTTTGTTTAAATTTGTGTTTAGATGTCCACACACAGGATACAAATCTGTTTCTACTGTCATGCAAGAACAGTTTTTATCTGGTAAACAACAATAAAGTGACTTGATTTGAAGACTCCTTTTAATTGTTCTTTATTATTGAAAGCTACTCTACTAATGTGGACTTCTCCATCACGGAGTTCCAATTTTATTCTGCTGCAGAATATATAATCTAGTTTCCATCAACACTAAAATATTCTGAAATGGCATTGTGCTCTTTGGACTGATTTGATGGAGCACTTTTACAAATCCTTTTTGGGATCATGTATTTTAACTCAGAAAACAGGGCTGAGTTTTTTCCAGCTTGATGTACAGCAGAACTAAACTATAAATAATTGCTGTTATTAAATGGCAGTTTCATGACTAATTCACCACACATCTCACTGAAAATGTAACCCTAGGTGAAGCCAACTTCAAACTAACCATCAACATTACCAAGGAAAGTGTAGTTATAGTATTTTAAGCCATTTAGGAGTCTTTTTTTTTTTAAATTGTACTATTGTAAATATACAAGAGCCTTGTATTTTTTCTTATTTCTATGAAATAGGCTGTGTTTCTATCTTGTGACTTAACACAGCAAACACATTTGTATGATTCTCTATTCCCCTGCCACCTCTCTTTATTTTTCATTTACATGTGCAACCAATGTATTCTGAATAAGCAAAACTTAATGAAGACAAAACTGAAACATCATATGCCATAGGTCTTACCAACAGAGAAGGATCAATTTCTGGTAGTATACCAGGTGGTGGCCTGCAAAGGAGGAGAGAGACTTCTGGGGATGTTCCTCTGAGTGCTGAGATGACCTCCTACAGGTACAGTTAATTTTGTATTAGACACAGGTCCCACTTGCAAGATAGCTACTACTGACAAGTAAGACAATAGAGAGAGCTCTAACCTGCTGGGATAGTCCTTTTAACGAAGCCCCGTTCACTTTCAGGATGACATCCCCAACTTCAATCTGCCCACTTTCAGCTGCAGGTTGCCCTGGGAAGAGCTTTTTAACCCTCACTATGCTTGAGCCCAATTGCTCCGGAGTAAGGTTGTCTTCACGACAAAAACTGAACCCCAGGCCTGAGCTGTTCTTCAGCAACTTTACCTCAAATGTGTTGTCTGGAAAATAAATAGAAATAACAGACTACTTCTCTCCTTTCCTACAGTACCCTCTCCATGAAGGCTGCTTATTCAGCAATAACAATCAGACTGCATCCCAATAGTTTGGGGTAAGGGGTTACCATGTGTAAAGGTTTTGTAAGGAGTCCCTGTGTATGATCGGTTTAGACCAGGGGTCCCCAATGCGGTGCCCGCGGGCGCCATGGCGCCCGCCGAGGCATCTATGTGCGCCCGCATACTGGACGGTGGACGAGCATCCACCGAAATGCCGCCGAGAAGCAGTGTCATCCAGAGGCGTCGCCGCTGAAATGCCACCGATTTTCAGCGGCATTTCGGCGGCCACACCTCTGGATGACGCTGCTTCTCGGCAGCATTTCGGCGGAGACGCCTATTGACGTTGCCGCTTGTCGGCGGCATTTCGGCGGATGCTCGTCCGCTGCCACGGTCCTCCGTGGCTCGTCGTCTGGCGGGCGCCAGACGAAAAAGGTTGGGGACCACTGGTTTAGACAAAACATGTCAAAATGATTCCTGGTTTCTTTCCCTACTGTTCTTCTCTTGGAAATGTCCACACTGCTGTATGTTATCCCCAAAAGAGCAGTACCTGGGAGAGGCTCAGAGGACATGCAGGAAGGCTGTAAGGGCATTATGCTGTAGAAATAATTGAGAAGTATAGAGGAGGAGGAACATTCTGGAGTTGGCCATGATTAAGGCTATGATTTAATGACCGATATTTTTAGTAAAAGTCATGGACAAGTCACAGGCAAGAAACAAAAAATCATGGCCCCATGACCTCTCCATGACTTATACCATAAATACCCCTGATTGAATCTTGGGGTGGGGGCACAGTATCAGCGGCGGGGGGGGGGGGGGGGGGGCCGGGGGGGGGGGGGGGCCCGGGGGCCGGGGGAAGGGGGGGAAGCTCTGGGGAGCCCGCGGCACAAGTTGCTGTGGGGGAAGCCCTAGGGGGCCCGCTGCCAGGGGGGAGCCCTGGGGGACCAGCAGGTGCTCCGGCTGCTGCTGCAGGAGGAACCCTGGGGGCCAGTGGCTGCTCGGGCAGCCGCAGGGAGGGAACCCCGGGTCCAGTCGCTGCTCCGGCTGCCCCGGGACCGCTGCTGGGAGCCGCCAAGCTATGGTTGCTCCCGCCGCCCCTGGGACCGCTGCTCAGGCAGTCCCTGGGGCCAGCTGCATCAACCGCTGCTTGGGCGGTCCCCGGGGCCAGCTCCCTGGGACCGCCAGAGCAGCGGCTGGTGCAGCTGGACCTGGGGCTGGGGCCGCTCCTGCAGCGCTGGTGTGGCTGGCTGTGGAACCGCTCCAGCAGTGGCCAGTGTGGCTGTCCCCAGAGCCACCTGTGCAAGATTCAGTCAGGGCCCACTGGCTGCTGCATATGTCGTGGAGGTTGCTGGAAGTCACGGAATCTGTGATAAACACGGAGCCCTAGCCATGATCTATTACAGGAAGTAATGCCCTTCGTTTCAAAGGTGACACAATATAAATAAGTTAAGGAATGGTAAGGGAAGAAACTATTTAAAAAGCTGCTAAAATAAATGACTGAGACACCATTAAAGGAAATATTCAAAAAGCGTTTAACAACATGAAAGAGAATCTGTGTTGTACACAAGGCTTGGAAGTGTTCACTGCCGGCCCTAACTTTCCTGATTCTTTTCACTGGAGGATCATCTGGCTGCGAGAAAATGAAAAGTTTTGGGGATGCTCTAAAGCTCAGATAGTTTTTCTCTATGACCTGACCTTCAGTGACAAAGTTGTAGTCTTTGGTATTTGTCATTTTTTTCTCTGGTTTGTTCTGGGGCTCACTTTGTCCTGCCTGATTTGGAGGAGTGCACTGCGGTGTAATGGGAGCATGAACTTTGGCCACTGGAAGCTGCCCCTTCTCCAGCAACAGATGAACTACCTACACAAATACAACATATTCAAGTTAGTTAGCACACAAAAATACCACATTTTGCCATATAGGGTCTAGTCTAATCTGTTTTGGGTAACTAAATTTCACAGCCATAAATCATACGGATTTATAAAAAATCCCCCATAACAAACTAATCATAGATTCATAGATTTTAGGACTGGAAGGGACCTCGAGAGGTCATCGAGTCCAGTCCCCTGCCCAGCTTACAGTGATTTAAGAACTGCAAATGGCAACAACATCAACAATAATAGAGTAACAGAGCCACAAGATTTCAACCAGACAGCATCTAAAGTAAATTAAGCTTTCCCCCCAATATTATGAGGCATGAGGGATAATTAAAAAATGCCACTGACGACATTCTTCATACACGGGTCCTTCATACAAGGGAATCTGGAGGAATAAACAGTTTACAGTATGTACTGGTGGTATTTTACTATTCCAGAGATCTAATATTTGTACATGCACCATGCATTTCCATGCATGATTAGCTAAGGGCCAAATTCTGATATCGGAAGCAGCAGCCTTATGCCATGAATAGTGACATTAACTGAAATGGCACCACTTTTGGAGTGAGGTGCTACTCAACATGATTAAGTGTATCAGAAAGTGGTCCTAAGCAAGGAAGTGCACAGTGGAGAGCTCCTGTTGTCAGTTTTGTCTACTGTACTTTTACTCATGATAAGTTTATTTACCTAAGATAGGAGAAGAATATTATCCAGGGGTGAAAGTAAAATTGAAAACTTAACGGTACGGGGGCCGGCTCCGCACACCCCCCCTCCCAGAAGGGGCAGGGCGTAGGGCGGAAGGGGCAGGGACTGGGGGTCAGCATCCCCCAGCCAGCCCTTTCAGGCTGCCTGGCCCATGCCGCCCAGGGCTCCAGTGCAGCAGTGGCCGGAGCCCAGGCCCTTTTAAATCGCCGGCCCCAGGGCAGCTGCTCCTTTTGCCCCCACCCATTGGCAGCCTGGGGGGGCAAAAGGGGCAGGGAGGATAAAGCGCTGCCGCAGCAGCGCTTTAAGCAGGGTCTTTGCCGCGGCAGCGCTTTAATGTGGCTGCCCCTTTTGGCTCCTCCGTCAGCGGCCCTGCCACTAGGGACCCGGCAGGGCTGCTGACAGGGGGCACAAAAGCGGCAGCGACGTTAAAGCGGCAGGGGCTGGTACCGGCGGCCACTTTTTCCCGGTATGCCGTACCGGCCCGTACCGCCTTACTTTCACCCCTGATATTATCTTACCTGGCCAGTGTTCCTCAGGGTTTCCACAGCTTGTTTATGGGTAGCACCCTCCAAACTAATCCCATTGACAGAGAGCACACGGTCACCTAGAAGCAAACAATGCATGATTTAGAAGAAGGAAGAATGTAATACAAAAATAATTCATATAGAACATGCTTATAATAATGTAAGACTGATCTGTTCGTTTCTCAATGAACAAGGGCAGTGACTCGGGCAATCCCCCATGCACTGAGAGGAGAATAGGGCTTTTTGTATCAGAAGCGTTTTGTAACTGAATTCCAACCCCAAAATCTAGGACCATTTTAATGCTCGAAGCAATGCTTCACTGGGAAATCTGGGGAGAAATATAATAACCCCTCGTCTAACTGTGGGACTCCACTTCACTAAGAGGACTGATTTAAAAACAAAGACTGTCAGAGCTATTACAAGGATTTTCTGTACTGAGATACTTAGCATGTCAAGCGAGGAGGTCACTAATTACACAAAGCCTCTTTCTCCTCTCTCTGGGCGCAATCAGAGCAATTTGCTCCATTAAAGCAGAATGCATTAGAAGGAAACAGTGACTAAAAAATATTTTGTCATTTTTTTTCTCCAGTACAGCTTCAGCAGTTTCTGCAGATACTGCAATAGTCCCACACTTTGTCTTCCTTTCTTATCTCCTCATTGCATAACACTGTCAAATTTATAAACTTAGCACTTATTAACCATTTAAATGGTCAGAGTGCTTTACAAATTAACCCTTACACCACTCATATGAGGTAGAGACTAAGGTGACGCAGTGCTACAGAAAAACCTCAGAGAGGTAGGTAGTTTCCCATCGACAATATAGACCCATAAAGAGATTACAAGTAACCAAGGCCAGGCAGTCAGTAGACCTCTGGAGTTCTTAGCTCATAGACTATGATGATGCCTCTCCAAAGCCTACATAAAGTCATCTGGATTTCATTCTACTAATATTTAAGAAAAGTTGTGGAAAGAGCAAAGTATGTACCTTTCTGAATTTTACCATCAGCCTCAGCTGCTCCCTTAGGAATAATGGCCTTCACATAAATGCCACCATGTCTTACACTGGTGTTTATGCCACCCTAAATGGAGAATAAATAGGTAAAATGCAAACCTTTAAAAACTTAAACGGAAGATCTTAGATCAAGAAAGCTAAACAACCCTTAAGAAACTCAGGAAGCACTCAAGCCATCAGCATGTAAAAGCAACAGCCAACTTATTGTAAATAAAATATTTTGAGATCCATGCAAATCATAACCAATTGGAGTGGATGTGTGTGGGGGGTGGGGGTTAACACTATTAGGCTCAAATGCAAACCTTTCTAGTAAAACAAGTGTCCTTCAAGCAGAATTACGAAAGCACTAGAATCTGCATATATGAGTGTGGAAAAGCTAAGTGTTGTTTGTGCACAACATGCATCAGCAGTCAAAATAAAAGATGCATACATGCAATATCCTAGGTTTGTTCACCGTCATTAAAGTAATGTGAAACTAAAAGGTATTCTCTCTCTCAGGTTACAGAAAGCTGTCTTGAAAGCAAAATATATTGAGCTAGGAGGTGCCATGAAGATTTGGGTTGAAGGTCTGCTTAGGTTTCAAGTGAAGTTACTTTGGAGCACTCAACCTACTTGTTTAATGCATATAGCCATCACCACACAGTTCTATGTTATTTCAGGGATTCCCCCAAACTTTTAAAGGAGGAGGAGGAGCTAGCCCACAAATTATCTCAGTGTGTGCCCCAAAGATCCAATTGTTTTAATATTACTTCCGAGTAAGCTAAAGGTTGACAGTAGATTTTAGAACAGTGGAGGCAGAACATGATAAAGTGAGATATGGAGACCACTTGTTAGGCCTCCGAGGAAAGTCCTTGCACTGGTGACCATTGGCAGCATCGACAGAGTCACTGGAATAGCAGGGTTGCTGCATGTCAATGACTACATCATCATTATACTACTGCATAATTTACACCTTCATTCATCTGTCATAGTGAATCTGGCTCCTAATCGATTAGTGATAATTACTAAAATTTCTTTAGATTTAGAGCATGTTTTCATTTACAATTCATAGGCAAAGTTCACAATATGAAACTGAGCCATAATCCAGACTATGGACCAAAGAATCTGTAGTAAAGATTCCCCCCAACCCTCAACTCAACCTTACAGTCCTTTATCTAATTCTCCTGCCAGTTAGAAACCACTTGTATCTGCCTTCAGCTGTTTAAGACATTTAAGAAGAGTGCATTACCTATAGCTAAGGCTACATTTTAGTCACAGATATTTTTAGTAAAAGTCATGGGCAGGTCACGGGCAGTAAACAAAAATTCACGTCCGTGACCTGTCCATGACTTGTACTGTATACCCTTGACTAAAACTTGGGTGCCGGGGGGGAGGGGAGGAGCGGCCCTGGGGTGGCTCGGGACCTCCACTGGTGCTGTGTGGGGGGGCAAAAGGGACTGGGGGGGGCTGGCAGGCTCCCTACCCGGCTCCCAGAAGCGGCCGGCATGTCCCTGCAGCCCCTACGTGGAGGTGCAGCCAGAGGGGCTCCGCACGCTGCCCCATGCCCCGAGCGCCTGCTCTGCAGCTCCCATTGGCCAGGAACCACGGCCAATGGGAGCTGTGGGGGAGGCCCCTGTGGGCAGAGGCAGCGCGCGGAGCCACCTGGCTGCACCTCCGCCTAGGAGCTGGACATGCCGGCCGCTTCCGGGGACCCCCCCCCAAGGTAAGTGCCACCCAAAGCCCTCACCCCCTCCCGCACCCTAACCCCCTGCCTCAGCCCTGAGAGCCCTCCCACACCCAAATTCCTGCTGCTGATGGGAGTGAGGGGCGCAGTGGCCCGAGACTGCCCCAGCAGCGGCCGGTGTGGCTGGCCCAGGGGCCGCTCGAGCTGCTCACGCACCGGCCATGACTTCCATGACCTCGGTGACAGATTCCTAGCCTTACGTATAGCTACTGTTTGTGGGTATAGAACACCTACTATTACAATTTCTGATCTGAAAACATTAGAAATTGTTCCAGTGATGGCTAAAAAGTTCATGAAAGATTGAATTAGGGATGTAAAAAGGAAGCAGCTTTATTCTGCTGTCCTCATCTTCAAAGTAACATGCATTAAAATCTGCTACACTTCAAAGAAGGTGTCCGGATACACAATCTATTTAGAAAATGCATATATCTGTAAAACAGTAAATAGCCACTGAAACTGCCTCTCTTTTGAACTCTGTTTAATATATGCTCACTATTACCAGCATGCTACTGTTGACATTCAAATTGTTTGCAGAATTGGGAGGTGAATCAGACTAATTCTTGAAAGTTAAATTGTCTAAGAACCAAAGGTTGTTTTGACACCTACAGAAACACAAATGGAGTGTTGGTGATATAATGATATATTATTCACTTTGTCTTTAAAGGGACATTGTCAAATAGGTTAGGCCTAAACTTTGAGCCAGTTTACAAACATAATCTGGTGTGAAGTTTCTAAATTAAAAATAGATATCTATCTCCTTATCTCCTTACCGACTTGCTAGAAGGATGACAAAAAATAATAACCAGTCCCTCCTTACCTAGACAAAAATGTTTTGTGCTCTTCTGCTTCTCAGCCAGCAGAGGGAGAGCACAGAAGAAGTGACAAAGCCTCTTTAGAGAGGCTGATGCTGCTGGTGAACAAGTCAGTAAAACAAAAATAATGCTGGACCAAATCTGGCCCAACTTAACTCCATTAACTTCAATGGTGTTATGCTAGGGATGAATTTGGCCCTTTAATGTCAACCTCCTAACAAAAGCTACTTGACTTCACCTTCAAGGCCCTTCACTGTCCATCATCTCTCATTCAGTACTGGAGGTTGACTCCCGACTCCGATCAACCCATTATGCTAGTCTCCACCGCCCACTCGTTAAATTCTCAAACGAGCACTTTTGTGCCTCCTTACAACTCTCCTTTACCGTGATGCCTACCTGACAACAGCTTGGCTGCTGGTGCGCTAAGACCACTGTCTATCATACAGATCAATACTGTCTCGTTTTTTCCTCACTGTACTCCCCCATCTGTCAGTATACGTCTGTTGTCTTGTGTCTTACACTTGGATTGTAAACTTTTTGGAGTCTTTTGATTCTGTGTTTGTATAGCACATAGCATAATGAGGTCCCGGTCCAGGACTAGGGCTGCTAGGCAGTATGGTAGTGCAAGTAATTAAAAATAATAAATAATAATAATAAATAATAATTAATAGGGAGATGACAAGAAAAGAGAGATGGAAATAATTAATATTTTCCATCTTCAGGGAGATGGAAGTATTTGTGAGCAGGTACTGGACAGTGTCCTTTTAAAACACCTTGCTTCCCTGTAAATTAGCAATTGAACAGGTTGCTGGGAGTGGAGAAGAAGAGAAAACATCTAAAAACCTTGTCAAACAGTACCGTGACACTTATTCCCAAGCCGCTATCTTTTTTGGCTAGTTCGACCTCAAAGATATCTCCAGGTTTAAGAGGTGTTGCAGAAAGCTTTTTAGAATTCATTTTGTTTGTTGTATTCACTGAGGAAGACTCCTTTACAAAAAAAACAAAAAACAAAAACAGAAAAAAAAGACAAAAAGAAATAATGATTCCCTATTAGAGCAAAAGTTAATTATTAGTTCCCACTGTGCGTTTATGGGTGAGACAGAGCAGAAAGGGGTTAATTGAGAGCACTGGTTAATAAAATAGGGTTCAGATTCTTTCCTACTGTAAATGCATTTATTGTACTTGAATGTTCTTAATCTCGGGATAAACTTGGTCCATAGTGGCTAAATGTTTTTATAGACCTGTACACTTGTATGTGCTGGTCTTTAAAATGAAGGAATCATTGTACCAAGAACTCAGTTATGGCAGATCCTCTGATGGGGTAAACTGGGGTAGCTCCACTTCAAAGGACATTTCCATCAACTGAGATCAGGGCCATTACCTTTAGGAATGAATGTACAATGTCCCCAGTCAGTTTACTTTTAGACAGGCAGAGCATCAGGTCTCCTCTGCTCACTGGTTGAATGTAGAACCTACACATACATTTTCCTTTTTCCCCCCTCCCTCAAACCCTACCGAGAAGGACCCCTGTTCTGCTACGAGCCTACCCGTTCATCCCAGATAGTATCACTGCTTTTCCCTAATGCAGGTAAAACTCAATTTACCTGGTCTGTAAAGAAACTGATACCTGTGAATATGGTCATTTGCTACAATCACCTTGGCCAAATGATGCCTTTGGATGAGCATGCAGATTTTCTATTGAATCAATGAGAATCCTGCATAGACATCCAAGGGCAGTATTTGGCCCCTTTAAGGCTCAAAAAAGAGTCATGCTGGGGTTGAGCAAGAAGGTTCCCACTCGAGTAAATTGTATTCACGCAGCTAAAGCCTTACTAAGCTCTTTGAAATTTTGGGAGTAATTTTTTTCCAAGTAATTTGAAAAAAACCTCTAATGGGTTAGAAAGATACATTTTAAATAGTGGCCTGTTTATTCAGTTCCCTTATCAGTCATACATTTGAAGCACCAAAGGGAGTTAGCATTAGAAAATCTGTACTTCAACATTAGTACCAAATGCGTTAGTAGTTAGCAGTGGAAGCTGCAGATTGTCCCTCCCTCCATCTGCTCCCTCCCTCTCAAGCACTGCATTAACAATCTACAGCAGACTAGTCAGCCACGTATATGAAATTGTTTGAAAGCGTTCAACAGAAGTGGACTGTGCCTTTTTAGCTGCCTGTTGCTCCTGACTGCTGGAGTAAGTTGCTTCATCCATGTCAGAATCCCCTCGGTCAGAATAATCCACCGTTTCCACTACCCCAGGTCTTTTCGCTTTCGCCTGGATATCATCTGCAGAGTTCCTTTTTTTCTCATTAGTTTTGGAAAGGGCAGACTGAGAATCACTGCAGTGCTGCAAACCCTGCTGGACTCTGTCACCGATGTGGTTGCCAAAGAAGCCATTTGTTTGGCTCTGAGAGAGGCTGGCACTTTCAGTCCTGGAATCTTGAGAGCTCAGGCTTCTGTCCCGTTTGCCCACAGACAATCCAGATGAACTCCCCGAGATGGGCCTCTGGTGACCTCGTGACCTGTTGCGTTCCTCTGAAGATGATTCTGCCTCATTGTCCTGCATTGATGAAGGCCTCCTTAAATAACCCTTTGTTCCATTGGCAAGATTTATAGATGACACTGAAAAATCAAAATCCAACAATTAACAAGTAACATTTAGTCTGAAATCATGATTACTCAGGTTAACAAAAATGACAATCTTCAATCTTATCAATGAAGCAAGGGTATACACTAGTCACACACAAAATTTACAGTGATACATTTCTTATACAATCCAGTATTGGAGCATGGACTCAAACTCAGAGAGTTATAGTAACAATTTAAACATTCAGACTATTTCTACACTATTCGGCAGCATGGACTACAGGGGTGTGAACTGCAGAATTGCAGAACATACCAAAATGTTGCACTCTAACTGCAGCGTGTGGATGCTGCTGTTGTGAACTAAAAGGTGCCCAGTTCATGTTAACATAGTCCTCTTTTAAACAGGACTATGTTAACGTGAGCTAGGTACCTTTTAGTTCATGACAGCAGCGTCTACACGGGGCAATTAGATCGCAACATTCTGGTGAGCTCTGCAATTCACACCCCCGGCAGTCCACACTGCGGTGCAGTACAGACAAGCCCTTAGAAAAGCGAAATCAGTCATTTGGTTCTTCAGAAGGTTATTAAAAGTGCATCGTGAGAGGTCTTAGGGTACGGGTGGAAATCAATCTCTCCTATAATGAAGGGTAAAGGAAAGAACAGAATTTGTAATATAAATTTAAGGATGTTTTAAAATACCTTTGGAAAGTTTGTCCTTGGGCTGAGAGATAACAAGTGTCACATCTTCAGGAGCATTCTCCAGAATTTCTAATGCTGCATGATGGCTGACACCCTCTAAGCTCACGCTGTTCACTGATATTAGACGGTCTCCTGCACAAAAGGATTTGTTCAGATACAAACAATCCAGTGTGACATTGCCCCCCATAATGCTTTATGGAAATATGCTTATGAATGTAAATATGACATAACTGGAATATGTTTTATGCTACATATGCTATGTAACATATCTCTGCAAAGGTTATGATCTACTGAATATATTCATCCTATTTGTATCCATGTGTCATTTTTGTATTCGAAGTTATGAATATTGGCTGTGTACTTGTTTGATTTTAAGTAGACTTAGTAAAGCATTTGGGCAGCTTCTTTAGAAAGGATTTTGCAAGTGCCCAATCAAGAAACACTTAACATACAATGGATCTTTGAAGGCTCCATTCCACATAAGAAATCTACCTGAGGACGTTCAAGGTAGCATGTGAACATTGGCTGCTACCTGTAAGTTCTGAGTCATGCATGGACATGTGACTTGCCCATGTGACTCCAAAACTCCATCTTGTAAGCTGGGATTCTACACAGGGGGAGGGAGGGGTGTTCACCCATAAGAGAACGTCTGTTTAAACCCCTGGGAGACCCCTCCATTTTGTCTTCAGCTGGCTCAAGAGATAGCCTCTCCACCCCCAAGGATACCTGAAAGAAACTGGAACAAAGAACAGTAACCACTGGGGTGTGAGTGATTGCTGGGCCCAGACTAGAAGGAGGCTAGTCTGTAAAAGAAGCTTATTGGAACATCTCTGAGGGTGAGATTTTATCTGTATTCAGCGTCTTACTGCATTAGGTTTAGACTTGCGTGTTTTATTTTATTTTGCTTGGTAATTCACTTTGTTCTGTCTGTTATCACCTGGAACCACTTAAATCCTACTTCTTGTATTTAATAAAATCACTTTTTACTTATTAATTAACCCAGAGTATGTATTAATACCTGGGGGGGCAAACAGCTGTGCATATCTTTCTATCAGTGTTATAGAGGGCGAACAATTTATGAGTTTATCCTGCATAGGCTTTATACAGGGTAAAATGGATTTATTTGGGGTTTGGACCCCATTGGGAGTTGGGCAGCTGAGTGTTGGAGACAGGAATACCTCTTAAGCTGTTTTCAGTTAAGCCTGCAGCTGTTGGGGGACATGGTTCAGACCTACGTCTGAAGTCCCAAGCTACCAGGGGAAACAGGCTCAGGAGTAGTCTCAGCACATCAGCTGACAGTTCCCAAGGGGTTTTCTGTGACCCAACCCGTCACATCCAGCATTTACATTTCCAGACTTTAATGAGGTAGCAAGGTTATATCTCTGTGCAAAGCTCTGTACTCATTTTCATTCTCAGTAGTTGACACTGAAAATCAAAATATTTGGCAAATAAAATTACTGTCAAATTGAAGCCTAGACAAGTTTTAAAAATGAGTTTAAAGTAACTTCAGCTCCTAAACCTGTCTTTGTCTCCCTGACAATTTTGGTGGGATTACAACTACATTGTTCTCTAATTTACAAGCATTTCTACATTCCTTATTGCTGTATGCAAAACACAAACAAACAAAAAGGGAAACTGAGTATTGTGAAACAGTGAAATTGGCTATCCATAGTGCTGTCAAATGTACAAAGTAAATGCATTGAAAAAGTTGAGATTAGGTAAACACAATTTTAGGAATTACTTGTGACAACAAGAACAGGAGTACTTGTGGCACCTTAGAGACTAACAAATTTATTCTGAAACTTGTGACAACAGTAAGTTACATTTTTTCAGATAGAAGTGTGGTTTTGCGGCGTTTAAAACTGAAATAAAGTAGCCATCAAATAGTGAAGTCTAACATCATAATTTCTTTACATGAATTGTAATAATTTTCATACTACGTAGGACTTCTACAGAACCTTTCATTTTCATAGTGTGTAACGATAATCAATCATTAATACTTCTGAAGTAATTATCAATATGTATGGTCAATGGAGAAATAGAGACAGAGACATTTAAGTGACAACCTCCCACAGCCAGGGATGGAGTCAGTATTAGAGACAGGACTAGAATGAAGGAGTTTCTGGCCCCCAGTCCTTCGTCTGGAGCACATCTTTTCCTAATCATATAATTTACCTGGTTTTAAGGACCCATCCAAGTCCGCTGGCCCTCCAGGAATTACTGAATGAATAAAAATTCCCAGATCAAGTTTTCCAGTCTTCTCCCCACCAACAATCTGAAATCCTATTTAAAAACAAACACACACACACCCAGATGTCAACCATTCATTCATTCTTTACAAGTTTATCTTTTGCCATTTGATACAAAAGATTTACTACTCTAGCAGCTTTTAAGATCATATATATGTAAAAGTGACCTGCAAAAGGAAAAGATTGCGGTCTTCTCCATTTTTTTTTCATTTTTATGTTGCGTAAAGAAGGCTTAAAAGGTTTATTTCAATATTATTTTCTTTTCTGCTTGATTTTTACCTAAGAAATTCAGACCTTGCCTAACTGACTTTCCTGAAAGTCTCTAGGGATGACTGGAAAACCTGGAGGACTGTACATCAGAGATATGAAGGAAGTCTAAATTAATTCATTGAGTAGGTTTGAGATATTTTTATCTATTTAAAACGTTTGGGTTTGCTTGTTTTGTTAATGTTCATTTAACTCAAATGTCTGAACTACACTTAGAGTAAATCTCTCTTGGTTAAAGATGTAACACTCTGGCCTGTCAGTTAAGGCTGACAACCCACATCTGAGACCTGCAACGTGTCTCTTTAGGTAAACCTTGGAAGACCACACTTGATTTTCTTCTTCTTCATTTTTCAAGCCCCCCCAGCTGCCTGACACACACACACACACTTCTCCCACGTCTTAAGTTTGTCTTTAAGAGATTTGTTGCAATCTATGAGTTTAAGGCTCAAATATAAATAACGTTTCTTCTTGGTATTTTCCCCATTTGGATTTACACAGTGGCGATACACTGAAACTACAGAGCAACTGTCAAAAGACCATCTCAAAGGACGTCACAAAGGTGGGTCAGGTATAAAATTACTCTCATTTTTCATATGGGGACAATTTGCCCAAGATCACATGGAAGTCAGTAGCGGAGCAGGGACTATAATCCAGTTCTTTTGTCTCTCATTCGTCTGCTTTAAACCATGAACTAATGTTCCCTCTCTGATGAAATTGTGTGTTATACAGCAGAGGAAAGCAGTAAAAGTAGTTCATAATGGCTTTGTCATGTTTTTTTTAAATTTCACAGCTTCCATGTTACTTGGACACAGACACAAACACAATTTAGAGTAATTTTTACTTGCATAATTTGGAATGGCATTGAGATGTCTTTCAGCAGGTTACTGGCTTACAAAACTAATGATGAAATTTAACTGATACGGAGCTTTTCAAAGGGATGTACAGATCATTATCTGCATTCGACAGACAAGGAAACGGAGACAGACTTGCCCAAGATCATTCATCAGAGCCAGGAATAGACTCTGGATGCCCAAATTCCAAGTCCAGAGATATTTCCACTGGCCTACGCTGCCTTTCCCAACCATGTTTCCTCAGTGTGTGTGTATATATATGTGTGTGTGTGTGTATATATGTGTGTTACCGGATCACAAGGCTTTAGTAACTTACCTAAGCCATGTTTCTCATCTTTCTTCAGATTCACCAAGGTTATCTCCCTTTCTGGCAAGGACACTACAAACAAGGCAGAGCATAGAGTGTCTATTAAAAAGTCATAGCTTGATAATAAAACATATTGATTGGGCATCTGCAAAATGATGTGCCTTTTATGTTCATTTTATACCACTCTATTTACAGGACTTGTCTTGTAACTCCAAAGGGCACTATCGAGTTTGACAGGTCCAAACATGGACCTGCCTCAGCGCAAGGGGCTGGACTTGATGACTTCTTGAGGTCCCTTCCAGCCCTACATTTTTATGATTCTATTACCTACTCCTCCCACCACTTTACAGCTGAATTAAAATTCCATTCAATTCTCTCTGTTTTTAAACCAAACAAAATGACTCTTTTTCCTTCCTCCTTGTAAAAACCAGTCTTTAGGATATACTGTTTGGGGCTACAATCCTGCAAGCTCTCTGATTTTGCAACATATTGGCCCCATTCATCAAAGCACTAAAGCGTGTGCTTAAGTGTTTCACGAATAAGGAAAGACTTAAGCACATGCGGAAAGTTAAGCCTAGGGTAAGTGCATTGCAGAATCAGAGCTATTGAATTCAATGGGGGATGTTTGTGGGACAAGTTTGCAGGAAGAGGCTCTAAGGTTCTTAACTCCAGCACACAGATGTGCAGATTTCTTTCTTTGCATTTGCTGTAGTTTGATAAGTTGTGTTGCTTTAACCTTACAAGCTTTGAATGCCCTCAGATTTTATCCATCTCATTCTTAAAGGGACCCTGTCAACTTGAAATAGGCCCCAACATTTAGATTCTGAAATATACTGTTTTTTGGGGAAAAAACCCTGTTCCGATACAAAATGCTGTTTTCCAGCATTTAAAAAAAAATAAAAATGAGTTCCTGGACTTGTGCCCACGGTCACCTAGAGAAGTGCTCCCTTGCCTGCTTACCCAGCAGGCTGCAGGTCAGAAGAAGAGCTGCTGTAGCGCAGTCTCCCCCAATGAGACAAAGAGCAGCTGCAGGCCACTACAAGCCTCCTTGGCAGAGAGTAACATGAGCCATGTGCCCTGGTCCCACCCCACTCCATGATTCACCAGGAGAGACAGATCAGGAGTGGGGGCAGCTCTGCCATTGGGACATCTCCCGGGGAGAAGGGGGACAACCCTAACTCTTCCTCAAAACAGGAAGCCCAACGCCCTATTGTGATAGGAGTGAGAAAAGAGGAACCGCCCCCAGATGAGAGTGGAAGGAGAGAGAGAGAGAAGTGATGCTTCCCTACCACAGGAGGGATGTAGAAGGAACAGCCAGTGCTGTCAGTGTAAGTGGCTGCTGAGGGGTGACTGGCGCGTGCTACACATCATGTTGGTATGTTTAGTGCCGGCGGCTAAATATTTGTCGAGTGCTGTGTGTCTGGTGATGTGCAATATGTTGTGTTGCGGCTGTGTTTTTGGGAGGGTGGAGACTGGTTAGGGATTGGCTGGAGAAGAAATCACACTAGTGTCTGGGGGTGTTGTTTGGAAGGTGGATGGTAAGAGATTGGCCGGATTGGGTAGGGTAAGGTCAAAACACACAGTAGTATGGTGCAAATCAAACAAAAACAAGAAACAACTAGGTTACATTATACAACTGAAATGCATTTACTCATATTGGAATCACTAGTTCGGAGGCTGGGACAGATGCTATCATCACAATCTGTCCCTACAGACTGCATAGGGGCTTTTAGAGCACAGTATCAGCTCTGCGAGGTCACCGTGCTGGTGCGTGTTAAGTAGGAAGTACCAGGACATGACAACAGACTGCCCTGGGAAACATATGAAAACAAGTCACCACTGGAGAAGGTCAAAAGAAACCAACAACAAAAAACAAAAACACCCAAATACACCACAATTTGAAAAGAAACCTCACTTTCCGTTTCTAAGGTGTTACTAGCAGCATACCAAAGGGAAAAAATGACTTCTAAAGAGCATGATTTTTAAGGTGACAGCATCCCTACAAATCTCAAACAACACAGGCTGCTTACTGACTATATTTGGCTGTGACCCTTTTGGAAAATCTCACAAGAAAGTGAGTCAACATCAGCTATTAGAAGTTACATTTTAAAAAGCAAAGGGCATCTATCCCATTATCTGAAGAAGGTATCCGATAAGATGACAAAAGTGACAACGGTAGTCAAGGGGGCAGTAAAAGCACAAGGCACATGTGTTTAAATATCATAAAGAGATTTTATTAGAAACCTACCATTTTCTTTCAGTGGCGCTGATGAAGGATTTCCAGAACTATTCATGCTAATACCTGGGATGTAAATGCAACTATTAGAGATTTAACTAACAATATTTCAACCTTCTTAATAAAACTACAGTGCTTCTTGGTAATGTCTATATACAGTGTGTGCAAAAGTTGATCCATGATATTGCATTTCTTATTCATATTGAACATGGGTAAAGCCAGAGGTTTTGATTTAGCAAAATTAAATTACAGGTGCATCTCAGTCCTGTTTCAAAGTTCAGAGTGGCAATGGGTTGGAGAAAAGGTGGATTCAGTAAAGAACTGAGGGTCTCAGGCTATTCTCAACTTCATATGAAAAGTTAACATTAAAAAAAAATCTATCAATAAAAATAAAGTCAAAGGCTAAAACTACTAACATTACACAATGTATACGCCTAACCAATTCATGTACACTAGACACAGGAAAATTCCTCTCTTTGTGGGTCAATAAGAATTACAACAACAAAAACAACTGTCCAGGTTGAATTTTTCACTGAATTTTGCATCTTCAGATGAACATTTAGAGAAGTTTTAAGTCCTCATTCATAGTCATAGATTGAAACGGCCCTATTTAAATTGTCCTCTCTTTGTACTCTTAAAATATCCCCAGCAATACATAATCCAGGCACAACACAATGGTTTCCCTTTATTTTTTTGTGTCTCTGAGGTTTAGAAATTTATGCATAGTCTTGCTCCCTGCAATTCTTGATTAGCAATGCTATGCTAATACAAACCAAACAATTTTTCTGATTTATTTTCTCACTTCTTTTCTCCACCCTCCCTCAGAAAACAATTACTAAGAAACTGCTGGAGTTAAATGATGAGCCTCAGCTGAATATCTATATACCAACAGATTTATGTCAAGGAATACATTTTCTATGGAGGTTTTAATTTCAAGATGATATTGCTGTACTACAGAGAGCAGCAGGAGAGTGACAAACAGAGAACTCGACGACCACTTCCACCTAAAAATCGGAAACATTTAATTCTAAGTTCTCTATCCCCTGTTAATATATTGCTTTTGATCCCCGTCTTGCCAAGATCATGCATAGGAAACAGTTATTACTGTGCAGAATCCCACTCAAGATAATGGGACTGTGCAAGAGCATCTGTATTTGTGCCCCAAACCCTTTGCAGAATGGTGGAGTAAGATTATGTCTGTTAGTTACAGGTCCACAGAAGGATACGGGTCCTCCAGCCACCTGCTACAGCAGTTCTTTTAGCTCAGTTATTAGAGGCCGGTGTTTCTAGAGCTGAAGAAACAGGCTTATAGTCGTAGCATCACGTGCGTGTGTGCATGCTGGTGTGAGTGTGTGTGTACACATACAAACACTGATCACGTGTATCTTTTTAGAGCTTCATAATTCCTCAAAATAACGCTTTAAAGATATAGCATGCACATTGCTGTAGCAAGAATCCTAGCCATTCAGGATTCCTGTTACCAGGGGTAACGGAGACTGAGGGAACTCTATAGGTACTGCTCGGAGATACGGGAAAATAGCCAGTTCATGCCCAACTGAGCCCATCTCCAAGAAACCAACCTTTTCTCCAAAGAACACTGCAAATGTGCTGGGGAGGTGGGATGGAAAGGCAGGCCAGTGATGAAAGACAAAAATCCACAGAGGAACTGATATTCCCAAATGACAGAATTGGGAGAAGTTCTTTGGAACTTCACTCACTATTTGCACACAGGTTTGTTATTTTTATGAAGAGGGGATTTTTTTATTTGTTAAAACATTTTGATTGTAAAAAGAAAAACCAAAACACAACCTAAAAAAATCCGTATGTAAAAGCAACACAAGCCAGTAGCAAACAGTTCCTTAGCAGAACACTGAAGCAACCTGATACCCTGTACATTAAAGCCTTACATCAGAGAATACTCTAGAATTTAGTTAGCAAATAAAATAATACTTTTTCCGTGCTGACCTACAACATAAGCTTGACCAGTATCTTCAATGGATGATGAGTCTGATTCATTTTTCCTCCTTTCAAGGCTTCTATTTAAACCTGCAAGAGATTTTGAACTAAACAGGATGGGGAAAGAAATGGAAGGCGGGAGGGAGGGAGGGAGAGGGGAGAAGTCAATGTAATAAAATAATAGTATAAATAATAAATGTGGTAGAAATGAAACTGATGTAAAAATGTAGCTGCATTGCATAAAAAGATAAAGCTCTGGGAAGTGAGAGTGATTCTTACTTGTTCAGTTTCATTGCTCCAGCATCAGATTTTGGCGTCTGTTGAAAGATTCTTCCTATCAGCTCCTCCATTTTCCGTGGGGAGGAATTCACAGCGGTGAAAACATTTTTCCGATGGGGGTAAATAGAGATCTGGCTCTGACTCAGATCATGAAATGATTTGCTCATGGCTCTGGGTCTTTCCTCCCATGAAGCTTTCTCATTCTTCTCTTTGGAGCAGCCAGGAAGTGGTTGAAAAAGTGACAGCTCAGAGCAAGAGAGTCTCTTCAGAATTTCAGCTTGAACTGACAAAGGTCGGAGCTTGTTCAACGTACTGCTGGCCAGACTGCCTGTACTGATTGCACGTCCCATGTTAAATCCTTTAACAGATTCAGCATGAAGGTTCAGACTCCTGAATGATGCTCTCTCTGCAAGGAAACAGGACTGATTTACACGAATTATAATCCTGAAGTACACCTTCTCTTTTAATTTAACATCTGCTGGTGTGATATATTTAAAACTACTGGACATGGGCATTTTTTAACAGTAGCTTTTTTAGTATAAGTGGATTGTATGTATGACTAACATGGCCTGGAATATCTAGCTCAGAGAGAATGGCTTGGATTTAATAACAGTATGCTGACCTCAGCTTAGTCTACACTTGAGTCAATTCCACAAAACCACACAATATTTCTCCTGAATTTCACTAGACGACTGAGATCTGCACTGCCATCAGTGCACAAGAGTTTTAATACAGTGTTGGTTGAAATCCCCCCAAAGGCCTAGCTAAGTATCCATGAGTTTAGATGCCTATTCAAAACTCTACTCAACATTTCGGGGATCTCTCCTCTTCAAAACCTCCCAATAAGTCTCCAAATCTCTTTCCCCATCAGGCTTCTCACCATCCCTCAGTGTTGTCCTTGAAAATCCTTGACTCTTTTCCAACAACTGACTCTGGCACTTTGCCCCTCCCTCCCAGCAATCATTCAGCTAATCCTTGGATTTTACAATTTTCTTATAACCGGTTCCACTACCACTGAAGTCCCTCTTGCAGGGTCCAGGAGGTTTGGCAGCCTCTCTTCTGGACGTGTGCCATTGCAATCAGATCTCTCACTCTTTGGGATGTCCCCAATTGGAGAAGCCCCAAAGTGCTTTGACATAGAATAGAACACATGTGTTGCTTGGAGCCCAGCAGTGCTCTGTAGACAATGTTGATTCCTGTAACAGGATTCTCTCAGTAAGGGGTGGGTGGGTGGGTGGGTGGGGGAAGCACTGAGGTCTGGAAGCTAGGCAGAAAGAGAATAGTTAAATAAAGTCAGCTGATCAGAGCCCATTACAGACCCAGAAGTTCTGGATTCAATTCAGAAGAAAGACAGAGATTCACCCACCCTTAATTTACATATGCCACTACATTTCATGTTCACAAATGGGAAATAAGATGCTTAAGAACAGAGAGAAACGCCGCACGATTTGATGGGAAAACCCTGTTTCTCAATTGGTACAGTACACCCATTAAATATTATTATTAAAGTATCGTGGTCACCATTTAAAGTCTATTTGGCAACAGTTACCACACAACAGTGGTATCCGAGATACCACAGTTTCCTCTGATTCTTAGAACATGAAGTAACTGTGATAATAATTTAGCATTCTCTATACAAAGTATGCAGACAAACAAGGAAAGATTTATTTATCCAAGGCACAACTGGCAAGTTTTTAAGGAGAACCACTGTGCACGTACATTTTTCTTAAAATGGTCTGGTACCTGCTGCTCCAAGATCTCCCCTAGTGTTTATTCCACGTTTTGGTGGATCTCCTTGGAGAAGAACTATTCAAATAGCTGCAAACCTCACATCATGTCCTCTCATTCTGCCAGCCCGGTGTAGGTCTTTCCAAAAATCCTGCTAAGACTCTTAAATGCTTACACGCGCTCTAATCAAGTCTTCTGTCTTCCTTTTCCCCTAGGCTAAATGTACTCAACTGCGTGAAGTCTTTCCTCATAAGACTGACTTAATCCTTAACTAATCTGTGCAGTCCTTCTATGCACTCCTTCAAGAATTTGAATCTCCAATCTTTAAATTTGTGCCCAGTATGGTACTCAATATTCCAAGTGTACTCTTACAAAGGTTACATAAAAGAAACCATTATGTCTCGATTTATAAATAATCTCCCTTCTTATGCATCGTAAGACCTTGTTAGCTGCCTTTTTATTTTTGGCAGCCATCACACACTGAACTCTTTCCTTTGAGCTATCGTCTCCCCCGACTTTCTCAGCAAGAATGCCGTTCAAGGGATTTTGTGTTCTCCAAAAGCATGATCTTACATTTACACCAAAATCCCATGCACTCTAGTCTTCTGCTCGCCTCCTGCAGCAAGTGAATAATGGTCACAGTATGCTACACTCCTCTCATTTGTTTTGTCACTTCTCAAATCTATCAATAAATCATCTGTTTTAATAGCAAACAGCAATTGAGGAAACCCACTTGCACCCATCATCCAGGGGCAGTGTGTGTGTGTGTCCTTTTTTTATTCTTATTCTTCATACAAATTAGCTGGTTGCAATTAATTTAACTAGGTCAAGTACTGATGCCAGGACCTTTATCTTACTACGTTCCCATGAGATACTTTATCAAATACTTTGCTACAACCAAGATACGTGTCAACTGCTCTCCTTTTAGACATCATACATTGTACTTCCAAGAAATGGGTCATAGCCTCATTCAAATCCTTATTTATAACCTCCCGGCTGCCTGTGCCCATGGAACATAGTCTAATGAGTTAGTATCATCTATTAGAGTTAGTATCATCTCTTGTTAATTTATAGTATTAACCCTCCCTCACAACTAAGGACGTACACTTTTTATTATAGGCACGTTGTGCTGTTATTACAGTCACCCATGTCTTCTTTCTCCCCCATTCTGCTGAGTTCTACATCCACCCGTTAGGTCTTCTTCCCTATGTAGATTGTAAGGTCTTTGGGACGGAGACTCTTAGTTTATGTTTGTACTGAGCCCAGCATATTGGAGTGGAGATCCTGATGGAAGACTCTGTGCACCCCGGCTATCTAAGGAATATTATTAATAATAATAATACTGCACTACTTGGTTTATTTACGTTGTGGTTGTTTCATTTTAAACTGTATGTTGTTTAACATCTCTCTACAACTTTTTGGATATTACTGTATACATTTTTCTATTAATTCTGTAGGGAATACAGGGTGGGCAATCACTTTAAAGGAGTCTACCAAAACACATTAATAGTTCCATTGTGAAACTGTGGAGGAAAGCATGCTTTTCCCCCTACATTAGTTTCATTTTTGAACAAATGGAATTCTCTTAGAAACTTAATTTACTTCTTGCTCAGAATTGATGGATGAACTCCCAGGCCCCTGAATTCGCAGAAGGCTGCTGTGCACATAAGCAAAACAAATCTATTAGTCTCCAGACTCCCATAACAAAACACAAGCTCTGTGTGTCAAAGTCACTGAGTCTGGCTGGGCAAGAAAGCCTTGCATGCAATGTCTTCTGTGCTTTCTAGAATAAACTGACATTGAGTTGGAATATGGCTCAAAGGACTTGAGTCATTTTGTTCCATTTCTTTATGCTAAATGGTCTGCAGTGTCTGATAGAACAGAAAAGCTGCACAGTTGCCATGGCCAATTCTCTCTTTCATCGGAGATCAGCATTTCTACAGCAATGGGGCCAGACTCTGATCTCAGTTAGACCAGTGTAAATCTGGAGTACAGCAATTGGCTGTATAGGAGAGATGTCTCTGCAGACTGACTGAAATGTAAAACGAAGTAAGAATGAACAAAACAGACTGAAAAAAATATCACCTTGGGGGCTCTATAAAAAGCCAGCGGACCAACCAGGCTGCATTCCAGGTAGAAGTCAAATAAACACTGCTTATCTATTTCAAGGAGGAAAGCATTGTTCAATCCAATTTAAGTTACTAATCTACAAAGGAATCTTTTTCTTGTATTTTAGCCACTCACATTAAGATTAATTGGCAACTACTTTCTGAAGGAACCAACTCACGCTGAGATAGTACTTTTTTTGATGGTTGATTATAAGTTTTAATTAGCATATAGATTAGACACCCCACTGCTTAAGAGATGTGGTGTTATGAACTGCTTCCCCCCCGTTTGCATTCACATGGAGCACCTCTCCGATCTGCAATCACACATCCCGGTTGTGGCAACTACTGAAATTGCTCAAATGAAAAAGTAGTAATAGGAAAGTATTTTTAGTGTTCTTTTACACAAATGTAGTGGCTGGAAGCAAGGAGAGCCAGCACCATGTGACCAGCCAGCTCTCTTCAGATCACAGCTTGAGACCTGCTGACCTACTATACTTTCCTTAGAATATAGATCCTCTAAATGTAGCACATGTATGGGGCTCAATGGAATTACTACAGTACTGGCACCATTTTTTTCATATAAATATAGACAGCTATCGTTCTTAAGAAAGAAAACCACAGTCCTTACCAATGTCCTGAGTGTCTTGGTTGCTCTGTCTGGCTCTCATCTGTAGCTGGAATTTGTGCTGGGAAGAGCAGAGGTGCAGGAGGTATTGGCAAGTCTTACTAGTGTCAGTTTGGAATGCATGCTTTATACCATCTGACACATTCTGCAGAGTTATTTTCTTTTTCTAGAAGATGAAAAATAGGTAATAAAAATGTTGCTGTTTTTCAGCCTTGAGAGAATATAACATGTTTCTGTGCAAACAGGTGTCAGGAAATAAGGCTTACTAAAGCAAATTGCATTAACTGGATGAATTTTTAACATATAGACAATTGTATCCATTTAAAATAATGTTAGATTTACACAGTGACATTCCTGCATCAAAAACCACTATACAGTATCTCAATCAGCCCAAAACATATTCAATTCACTGCTTACTGTTGGGTCAGCAACAAACTAACAGCAGCAGTTTCTACCTGAATTTGTAGGGTGGAATTCTGAAAAAGCCCCCAAGGGAATTACAAACTCATCTGCCATTGAAAGTCCATGGAAGCTGGATGCCTAAATCCCTTTGGTAATTATAAAAATCTTAGCAAAATCACTAAAAAAAGAACAAAAAAAAAAACCAGATGTGCTCTTAACCTGAGTTAGCTAACTTGAGATAAAACCTTAGTGAAGGCAAAGCAGTTTGTAGTTTTCACAGAAGTTAGTAGGTTGTATTAAAGGGCAGGTCTTCACTACAGGGGGGGGGTCGATTTAAGATACGCAAATTCAGCTACACGAATAGCGTAGCTGAATTCGACATATCGGAGCCGACTTACCCCGCTGTGAGGACGGCGGCAAAACTGACCTCCGCGGCTCCCCGTCGACGGCGCTTACTCCCACCTCCGCTGGTGGAGTAAGAGCGTCGATTCGGGGATCGATTGTCGCGTCCCGACGAGACGCGATAATTCGATCCCCGAGAGATCGATTTCTACCCGCCGATTCAGGCGGGTAGTGTAGACCTAGCCAAAGACTTCTCCTCTTTGTCTGTTGAAAGACTAGCGCTTGAAATTCCAAACCTATCAACACTTACTTAACCCGTTAGATCATCTGAAAGTGACCCGACTGAGTGGGGTGTTTGCTAATATTGTCCTGATTAAGCATCAGCTATTGTCATTCATTATCATTTAGCTAAATTGCTCCTGGAAACATCATAACCATAAAGCAGCGTAAGTGGCTTTCCTAAGTGTGTGGAGTACCGTGTATTTGTCCCTCAGCCCACTACCTTGAAATTCTTCCTCTGGCTCCACTCAGCAGGCTGTACCCCATCCTGTAAGCACTCTGGGAGGAGTGGCCATGGCCATAACAAGTGGGCAGGCTTTCTCCCTGTCTTCAGGATGGATTCTTGCCTTTGTTTGGAAGAACTTCCCTTTGAGTGCAGGGAAACAACACTCCCTGGGAACAAGGTGCTGCTTGTAAAGGGCTAAGTGAGCCCAGAGCTCCCTTCAGAGTGAGGAAGGGGAACTTGCCATTCCAACCCTGAAGATCCTGTTGCCAGCTCGGTTGGAGTGGGGTTACAAGTGCACTCCTCCCTTACCTGGCAAACCCTGGAGGACAGAGATGAGTCAGCCACTCCCAGAAAACAATGGAAAGGAAAGGAACAGATCCCTAAGTGGTATTTCAGGGCCGTAAGAGGGTTGGGAAAAGTTGTGGGGAGGTGTTTACGGGGCCTTTGGGAGAGCTGAGGTGCTGGGCAGATTAGAGGGACACAGGGACAATGGTGTGTCGGAGCTGGGCGGTGAGATGGGAGTTATGGGAGAAATTGAGGTTTGGGGGACCACACGGCATTGGAGTTAGGAGGAGCTATGCTAGGAACTCAGATGGCATTGGAGGCTAAAGGGAGAGGGCAGTGGCTGGGGAGTGAGCTGAAACAGGTTTGGAGGGGAGACACAAGTGAGGGGGCGGGGATGAGCTGCATGTGGGGGAGTAGAGAGAAGGGGCTGATCACAACAGGTGATGGAATCTGAGGCAGCAGAGGGCACCTGCAGGTGAAGGATAAACATGCCGAGATGGGTCCCAGAGTGGGGAAGTTAAGCAGCAAAAGGGTGAGATTGGAAGGCAGGGAGGTGCTTAACTGTAATTCCTGATGAAAGCACAATTTCCTTTTGGAACGGCGTTATGTTACCATAAATCCAACGGAGAGTAGGGAGCAAATCTCAAAATTCACAAGAAAAGGTGGCGGCAAAAACCCTTCAGGCCCCTGAGCTGTGCTGAGTTTGGAGCACCTGTGACGTATGGGCCTAGTAACTCAAAACCTTAAACAGCAGAACCCATGAGTTAACCCCATGGAGGTGGAACTCCAGCTCCACAAAAGACATTCACAGATCACACTGCAAAATGCCCAATATATATATATACACACACACACACACACACACACACACACACACACAAATATAATGAACACAAAGCTAAAAACCAGATATATAGACGTACGCTAAAGGATATTTTCTTTGTTTCTCTCCACGGGAAGCGAAGTACGGGTGTGCGGACTCCATTGTGAACTTCGAAAATAAGAACTCCCTTGGAACACACTCCCAGCAGGATTCCAGTTTGGGATTTCTTCTCAGGCAACACCCGATGAAAATGAACGCCGTATTCCGTCAGCCTCTGGCACATCTACATAGAGGCATGTTTGTGAGACTATGAAGTTAAGGATGTTAGAAAAATCTACAGGGATACTGACAAGTTAAAAAAAATCATATGGTCACACTTTACATTGAGGTTCAATTCATAGAGGATTTATAGATGTTATAAACATGTTACAGACATGAGCAGTATGTGTGGTAGATAGTTGTGAGCACATTGGTAGAAATTGTTATAAATGGCTATAAGCTATGGTAATACGCAATCTATAATAATTAACCAACTGGTTATCTAAAAAAAATTATTAAAGATTTATTAAACTATTTACAAGTGGAATATTAACACAAAGTTTTAACAGTCACATTTACTCTTATTTATGTTTCTAACACTGCTCTGGATTATTTGAAGTGAGGTGGAGCCAAATCTTTACACCCCACTGGAGGTTTTAAAGTTTGAAGAAGTCTGTCTCCCCCTCATCTTAGGTTAAACAAATCCTGTGATTATGAGAGAATTTGGGCAAACATCTAAAGATCTCTATGCAGATCAAGGACATGAATCTTCTCTGATATGCTTGACTGAATGCAACCTGGAAATCCCTTTGCTACAATTTTAATCCTTCCTGGTGACAGATAACTTCCCAAAATATGACAGCCTTGAATTAGGAGCTCCCGTCACATCCCATTTTCCTAATCTGCATGCAGATCAAATTTTGTTACTCTTTTTTTTCTGTTTGCAGTTTTCAGTGACACTTCCTAATGCTAAACGTTTGTCTTGCCTATGTTCCTTTAACCAATAGTGTACTGGTGTATTGTAAGACTACTGAACATTCATTTAGGAGTCAATACTGTTCCCATTGAAGTCAATGGTAAAACACTGATCCACTTCAGTGATGCAGGACTGGGCCCTTATAGCAGAAGTAGCAGCAAACTGTGTAGTTAAGTTTCCAAAATTGTTTCCTTTCTAAACTATCATAAAATATGCAGATGGTTGTATTCAATCTGTCATCGGTCAAACACAGATTAATGTGTATATTAATATGTACTACTAGCTAGCTTAAAGGTGATCTGCAAAGGAAAGGAAAGAAAAAAATTGGAGTTAAATGCCTGAGAGATATTTTCAATGTTCCCTGCTTCACTGAAGGTGTCCTGAAAGACACCATACTCTAGGATATCCTAGACATGGATAGTATGAGTTGCAATAAGACTTTGGTTATTTGCAATATCATGATCTGGGAAACCTTTAGTCAACAAATTAGGACAAAGGTGATTTCAGAGAGGGGGAAATATATAAACTAAGAGTTTCCTTTATAATCGTACAATGATCAGATTCTTTAATATCTGATGACATTTTCGTAATGTACCCAGTGAAACAGCTGAAGGAAGAACATTAAAAGCTTATCATGTACGATTTCCTTTCCTCCCTTTTAATAATTGCATCTTTTAAGCGGATCCTCATAACTTTTGCCCCTTGCCAACGCTGTTTTAGAAGAGTAACTATTTTCCTTTGTTCTCCATTTCAATTCCAGGCTTTTTATCTATCCCATGCTCCTTGTACAGGGAATCTCACATGAATACAAGAGAACTCAAGAGCTGTTATGACTTACCTTCAAAAATTCTATCTCTGTTTCTTTTTCAGAAGCACCCACATAAGTGCTATGCAGTTTGGGCAGCTCCTCTTTGACGTAGGATAGGTCTAGTTTCTCCATCACTCTAGCTGGTAGGTAATGTTCTAGTCTAAAATAGGACATGCCATGCACCTATAAAGTGAAGCATTTTTATTCTTCATATGTTATCATAAGAACAACAATCTTTTGTGTGTGTCTCTGTGTGTAAAGATGGGCTTCTGCTAAAACCATGGATCTGAACTTTCAGACTGAGTGGGGGGAAGGGGCTCAGACTCTGAACCCAGAGTTAGAGCTAAATGTCATTTTTGGCCCTTCTCTCTATTCTACTATTACTAAGACACTGGGTTTGAGTCAACATCCATGAAATGGCCAAACTACAATGCTGGATCCAAACCCCCACAAACATTGGAAGGGACAATGGGTTCAACATCCAGATCCATATCTGAATTCTACGGCACAGGTTCAACATTCAGACCTGAAATTCTATGGCTGAGGCCCATCTCTGCATGAAAGCACATCTGTGTTCTCTCTCCACTAGACTTCAAACAGCGTAACAATTACAAACAGCAGATCAATTGAACTCCCAAAGAACTGGAACATATTCAGCCCTGAACTATACCACAGAGCAAGTGCAGTAATTGAATAGCACAAATAGCAGTTGTTCATAGATGAATGTACATCCTACCTCAGCCTGGTAATCTCCATACTCAGCCTGGAGGGCCAGGGATGCTAGCAGTAAAGCTGTCTCGTCATCACAATGCATCCTTTCCTCCAGGAGATCTTTCCGTAGCTGTAGATAATACTGGTGACATGTTAGAGTGTGCCTGGAGGGAAAACAACACACAATATTGCTCCTTTCAGCAATGCTTCTAACATTGTGCACATAGAACCTGAAGTGGGGGGAGGAAATTAAAGATGGGGAAGGACTCTATTAAGAGGATGATGAGAAAATAATGTTCGGCTACTCACTGTATAAGACTGACATCATCCACGAAAAACTTAATGCGAAAGAACAAGGTGAAGTTGATTGTGGCTTTGCTCTTTTTTTTGGGTTCCTCTTTCCATCCTTCCGGAGCAACTTTAGTTAATTTTAAGTCAGGATCAACAAAGAAAAATTCATTGTCTGTAACATGGGTAAGAGGAAAGCATTTTCATAAACAGACACTTTCTCCGGCTGCAGAATTAAGATCAGCTTTACAATTTTGCAGTTTATTCTTGATGGTTAATATTCTATCAACTAGCAGAGAATTATAATACACAATAAAATGAGCTGAATGAATGGCTCAGTGGTTAGTAAGGAGAAAAAGTCTTTCACCATTTAAAACTCAACCCAGGATGTAGAGACAAGTATTTCTCTTCGTGATGGATATATGGTGGCCTACATGAAATGAGTTTGGAGGTCTTAATCCATTTCCTTGTGGTCAGAAAATTACATTACCAAACCCAACACCCCTGGTATGCGCTGGAAAATTTCAGTTTGCTCCCTAGCTTAAATGTATGGAAGAGACTATAATAAGTAAAAGCCTTAACACACTGAATAGGACTGGTTGGAACCCTGAATTCCTGTTCTGTGGGAAATTCCAGAAGTTAAAATAATCATTCCGAATGAGCATTCCACAGAGCGGGAATTCCAAAATTTCAGTTAGAAAAAGTCTAAACTATATTTCACTTTCTCTACGTGTTTCCCAGACTCCCCACGCAATATGGAACCTGCCAGTCCACAAGGTGGGGAGACAGGCAACTTGGGGAGTCAGAAGCCTAGAAGTCCCTTGGAAACCTTTCTGTCAATTTTGGCAAAATCAATTTTCTGAATCAGCATTTTCCTGTGGAAAGCTCTTCTGTTGGAAAATTTCTGATCAGCTCTTATACTGAATCACTAAGGGCTCAGTGCTGCCACCTGTATATTGACTAATACCTCTCTACACAAGTAGCCCTACTGATGTCAGTGGGAATACTTGCATTGTAAGGTTCTGCTAAGAAAGAGTAATGTTAGCAAAAGTATTTTGTAACAGAGTATTTTGATCAGACCCAAAGACATCTCCAAGAGGTCCCTGTTGACCAGAAACATACAAAGTGAAAGACAACTTGGAGGACAGAAGAAAAGGCAAAGTAACAAAGATAAAGGGCCATCCTGATTCTCTTATTGTTATTCAGGTTGTGTAATACCATACTAATTTAAGCAAATGGATCTATTCATGGAGCAAGGTAAGGGTGGCAGAGCCTGACCCTAAATCAATGGATTTATCATAAATGATTGCTCTGGTTTCCCATCCATCTCAAATCTTCCTTTGTCGGTCTCCAACACAGCATATTTAGCCAACTCGAGTAACTTTACACCTCCACAGTTAAATTAAAACATTGTTCTTACCTTTTAGGCTAGCCAAGCCAAACAAGTGATGCTCCACTAAACCAACATGGGCTACCACCATATCAAAAACATCTTTGCAAATAGTTTTGGTATCACAGGTCAACTCCAGCCTCTGCCCACTTAAAAGCATTATGTTTACTTTCCGCCTGGTATCCTCATTCTTCCCTTTCTTTGTCTGCATTTTGTGAAATAAAGTATCAGACCAGTCACATGTGTCATAAAGATGTATTAATGGTTTAATATATTCCTACTACAACTTATTGCTGAATAGACCATTTCTTACCAAGATTGACTTTGGTAGATCCAAGGAGATGAATGGCTCAATGGTCATTTTCACAAACTCGGGGCCAAAGAAATTCTGCAAATCACAGAAGTCTGAATTAACTCTTTGTGTTTCTAAAGCCAGAGACTGAGAAGTAATTAATTCTTAAAAGGTGAACTGGAAAGTTGAAATGAACACTGATTTAAACCCAGAAGTGTACGCTGAATTGTTCCCAGCAGCCTGGTTAGTTGGAAGAATTCAACTGTGTCCATGTGACCTAAGTTATGTTGGCTGCTATGGCAAAAATATTTCCCGCACAACATTATTTATATATTTCAATATTACACACAGCTAATTTACTCCTACGCGCAAGAGTGAACCTGCTGCCATATCATCTTCAGATGGCCATGCCTGATGTCTCAGATGTTTGGGAATCTGACATTCTCTGACACAGTTAAAAACGTCAACAGTCCCATTCCACCAGTGACGTGCATCATTCATAGGCTTAGTTTTATTAAACCATCCTTCAGTTAGACTTAAAAAAAATAAAATAAAATAAAAAAAACTACATTCGCAGACTCATGAGCTAACAAAAAACCCTGATGCAACCTAAGGCTCTGATCCTGCAATGCTGTTCTGCACAGGTTGACCCCTGTGCCAGAGTGAATCCTCACTGAAGCGAATGAGGCTCAAAGATCTACCTTGTGCAGACCAGCCTGTAGGACTGGGATGTAAGTGTCATCATTGCAGGAGTTTCAAAAACACAACAGAATCTGGCTTATAGTTAAGTAAACTAAATAACTTTACCTGAGTTCAAAGCTGCACCAAGTTCTCAGTCCAAGTAGTTATTAAAGGAGGACACTGGTTAACTTCACTACTTCTAGAATATGCCAACTTCCCTGTTCTCTTTAGGAAGTTACACAGGGGTTTGTCTTTTGAGGGGAGAGGGAAATACCTGGAGGCCTGAGGTTTTACCTGCTAACATACAATATTCTCCGGAAGTATTTAATACAAATGCCTACATGGTAGCTCATTTAGAAAAGGAAAGCATTTGTGCAGTTTAGATCCTAGATGAACGACTTGGCAAAGTGCTGTGGGTCAAAGAGAGACACAGAGGGGACATTATCCTGGGTCATGAACAGGAGCCGGGATGGCCTAAGAGCGGTTTTATTTTTTTAAGCTGATGCAGGGCATGCAGTAGCAGAGGGCCTCAGACTGACTCCTCTTAGCATCAGGCACTCTATTTGCATGTCTGAGTCTCCTTCTCTTTTCCAACCCTCAGACCCTGCCTACATTTCAAGATGGCAGAAGAAGGGCCTGAGCTCAGGAGGAGAAAGAGAAACTTGTACAGGGACTCAGTGATGGGCTGGTCTATGGCTGTGTGCCAAGAGGCCAGCAGAATCCCCCAGGCCCCGCTTCTCCTTGGTAGGCTCCCTCTTACAACCTGCTGGGGACAGAGAGAACCAAACCCTGTTACAAGGGGAGAAGTTGCTGTTGTTTTCAGGTCATCCTCCCTGGCCTGGTGAGGGACAGGGGAAAAGATTTCCTGGGCCTGTTGGGGAAAGTAAGAATCTACAGAATGACTAGGGTGAGCGAGAGAAGCGTGTATGGGGTGAAGATGAGATTCAATTAACAGGTGACTGGAGAACCAACAGAGAAAATGGATTCCAGAACCCAAAGGTAGTGGCCCCCATTAGTTCCACTATTTAGCTCCCCATTTAGTTCCAGCATCCAGAGAGTTTGAATGGAAAGAAGCATTTCTCACCATTATAAATCATGAATGATAACTGGCTGGGGGGAGTGGGTAGGGGACCGAGGGGAGGAACTGTACTTAAGATGGGAATGGCTGAGATGCCTACTGGTGTCAAAGCCAGACACAGTTGTCCTGTTTGCTTAATGATCTCTGTGCTGTTCGAACACATAGCATATGGAATGCCCATAAAAATGATTGAAAAAAGCAGAGCATACCAGGACAGTAGGAATGAACAACCACTAATAAATTGCTTGTAGTGCTATTTGGCAGTGAAGTAGTGAACAGCTGTGACATTTAAGTGGTGATGATTTGTTTTAGAATAAAACAATAAACTAAATCGGTCTCTTGATGCTGTTTTAGGATGCATGGGTACAGAATCTGCAAGGCTTACACGAGGGCTTTCTTTCCAATCAGAAAAACCAGCCAACTTTATATTTATTTTGTGAATGGCAGCTTCGATTCTGGACAAACAGAAGTGACTTTGGAACTCTAAACACCATAGACTTGAATTTCAGTCTTTAAAATAAGTTGAGGCAATGCTCCACCGAAACGAACATTAGGAGTGCAAATATGTTAAAATGTTACCCTCAGTTTTCTTTGGGTCATGGCTGTTTCCAACGCTATCTCTCTCAGAGGGTCTCTAGTGATGTCCAGCATTGATGTCCTACTCAGGTCTCCTGGGTAGAGGCTTAGTCGAGACTGCCTAAGAGCCATTCTAGCCTGCAGCTGTATCATTTCCTCTTCTTGACGCTTTAACATTATTTCTTGGCTTATCAGGTTGCCTTCAGGTGCTGCTTCATACTGCCTACTTAGTTGGAGGGGAGGAAAAAGATACAGTTATGATTAAAATACAGTTAAGCACTAAGACACCATGGTGATAGGTACAGAGTAAGAACCTAGATGAGACAAAGCAGGAAATCTGTAGTGTAGTGTAATTATTTTTTGTGACATTTATTTATTCAGCAACTGAGGAGTTAAGGCACAGTATTCCTGGACTGAAACAGCCTACAGCAATATATTAATATGGAAAATACCAGGAATACTCCAAGTTTCCACCACTGTTTGTCATTTATTGTATGGGAATAAATGTGCAATTGCAGTCTCTCTACCAAAAACACAATGCCACCAAAAAAACAACGAATCTATAGCTGGAAAAAAAACCTAAGAGTGTTCTGAAAAAGATCAGACCTCTCTTTCCAGCAAGAGGAATGGATAAGTGTGTTTTAAAATCTGGCATTTAAAAGTATCCGGAATGCATAAACTAGACAGCATTTAACAGGCTTACATAATACTTCCAACTATATTTCTGTAGCAAGTCTCTATTAATTACTTAGATGGGACTGTAAGACAAAACAGCTTTGCCCGAATCAGATACAGTTCAAAACATTTGGCATTCAGATTCCTGTAAAATGTTGTATTTTAACATTGCTCACTCTGCTGGAAAGGGAGATCTTGTCTTTTAAAATCCGATAAGTCAATCTTGCCCTTTTGTTGGCTTTTGGTAATGTCTATATAACAAAGAGTCTGGGGGGGGGGAAAAACAGACATTTCTCCTAAGTGGTATTTGTGAAAGACTCAATGCCTCCCACGCATTTGAGGGCAGAGAAAGCTCTGAATCAAGTACTCTAGCCATCCAAGGAGCCTGCCAGGAAAAAGAGGAAAGAACTACTTTTCTTAAGTCAAAAAACAAAAACAAACCCCAAACCCCAAACCACCCAAAACACAAAACCAAAACAAGAACAAAGTCATCACAAGAAGGAAAAATATACTTTTTTGGGCAAAAGCTATTTTCAAGACTTCTTTATACATCAAAAAAGGGTACAAATATACTTGATTTCTTCTCTTTTGCAGGCTGCTTACTCAGAAGGAATCAAATGTGTGTGGTATATATCCTTGGGACCCACAGCCAGGACATTTCCATTGGTGAAAAGCACCCCACCTGCTCCCTCGGCTGGGAAAGGGAAATCCTATAGCAGATAAGAAGTCTGCTGGGACTGGTCCCTGCGTGGGTGCAAATGAATGGGGCAGGGCACACCGGGGCATTTCCCTCCAAAGGTATGTCTACACTGAAAATTAAGGCGTAATTGTAGTGCAGGTTGGCAAATCTAGCTAGCACAGGTAACAATAGTAGTGAAGATATAATGGCAAAGGCTTCAGCACTGATTGGCTGCCCCAGTACAAGCCAGGGACCCTGTGTATATACTTGGGTTGCTAGCCCATGCCGCTGCATCTTCTCTGCTATCTCACTCATGCTAGCTAGATTAAAGCTAGCACCGGTTTAACTACCCGGACTACAATTACACCTTACATCTGCGCTATAGACATACCCGGTCCCCAAGAGAGCTCCCTGAGGCACACTGCCTCCTGATGCTCTTGCTGGGGCACCAACCAATCTCTTGGATGTCATAATTTCACTCATTCTCCAGTCCAGCAAGCAGTTCCTAGCCAAAACAGGGAAGCCAAGCCCTGACGTTCCTGATGTTAAACACATACGAAAGGGGGGGGGGGGGGCAAAAAAACACACCCCAAAAATATCCACACTCACTCACTCTCTCGTCTTCAGGCCATCTTTATAGATCATAAAGCAAATAAAAAGCATGCTCACAACATCTTTTTTTTTTAATCTTTGAGAATCATCTTTAAATTTGAAGGGATGGAGAAGGTCAGAGAGCTTTGTATACTTCTAAAAGAAACTCTTGTTAGCTTTACATGTATGTCAATTGTGACCAAATACTAGGGTGATGAGTATCATAGAAATAAATCATCTTAACAGTTACATACCACAACGAATTATGAATTCAGATAATTACACCTTTTGTGAAACTGTAGTTAAGGTTTTCCATTATTATTTATTACTATCAAGGGTAAACACATGTCATAAAAATACAGTCTTTCACACTAAAATCTGATTTACAGCCTTCTAAGGCAAGAAAAGAATATTGTTGTATATATTTAGACTTAAAAAATTAATTGTTAGATCTAAAAAGCAGACGTATTTAGAACAGATAAAACCAGCTAAGCAGATGGTGCATGTTATGGAAAAGTGTGTGTGTGTGTGTCTGTGTATATATGTATCTGTGTGTACACACACATACTTACTTTTCCATAACCGTGATTCTAATGAATACAATGCTAAGAATAGGGCAACTATGTCTACATAAAATCTGGATATTCTGTTAAATCTGCTTCACTCTGGACATTAAATGGCATAGAAAATTCTCACAACAGGAGGGATTTAAACAATCAAAAGCAAATTCAGTCATTTTTGAGTTGCAAGCATGCTAACAAATTGCTTAAGATACTAGTGTGTTTCTTTAAATGGAGGCTTGGGTGAAAAATAGAATATTTACAGAAAAAGCTATTTACTTAATCACCTAATCTGCAGCTTCTATTATATTGTTTCCCCTCTCACATCTCCATGCTTTGCTCCATCCTACAGCAGACCTAAGAGAATGTTCATGCAGGGTCAAGTAATGAGATAAGGCCTCAGTCCCACAAAGAGTTACACACATGCTTATCTTTACATACAGAGTAGTCCCCTGCTGGGAAACTATTAAAGTAGTTCCCCATTCCTGCTGTGGAACTATTCACAGTGGACAAAAAGAACAGGAGTACTTGTGGCACCTTAGAGACTAACAAATTTAAGTTGATGGATTTCCACTCCATATGGCTAAATGCAGTGCCTTGCATAATGACAGGGTGCATTTCGCAACCCGAAAGGGAGTACATTGAATTCATACACCCCTGCCTGGGTGACGAAGGACAAAGTTAAGTATGTATATAAGCCTGGGTGGGATCAAGGGTTAAAGGTTGGGCTTTGGTTGAGATAAGCCACATTTTGAACACGAGTATCTCTGAGAGTTAGCAAGTGGGATATGAAAATATGAGATAAGTTTCAACAGGCTATATCAGGAATTGTTTGCCCCTCAAATTGAAAAATGACTTTTTAATAATATATCTACACTATGGTGACTAATTTTATTATTTGGAAAAAAATATATACCTATATATTCATTTATTTTTGAGGTACACCCTGTGTATAATACACTTAAGCAGATCCACCACATTTTTATTAAGGGTTTGTTTGCTTTTTACATTTAAAGCTTGGAGGTATATTGGGCAAATGCAACACCTGCACAGATGCAGCTGACTTAACTGTTAAGGTAAATGAACTACAAATAGAGGACCCTAGCTTTGCAATGATCTACATAGGGAGCTAGCATGATTCAGCAGATAGGTCACCAGACTGGCATTTCCCTTCCATTAAATGGAGAGGATTCCTGCTGCTGACCAACTTTTGTAAAGAACTTCGAGATGTATAGCTCTTTGCAAGGGCCAAATATTATGATTGTGCCAAAAATCCCCTGCTGCACTACAACATTGTACAACCGCATAGCCTAGGGCCACAATTTCAGCCTGGATTTTCAGTCACAACCCTTTGTTTCTTGGTCTGTGAACTGAAGTCAGATCTCAACGAGTTACTTATTAGGAGTGCTGGTGGATGACAAGTCAAGTGCAGATTAATTCCTATAACAGTGGGAAATGAGTTAACTCATCACCCAATGTACTTACCAAGAAATTAACAGGTATTGGATCAGAGAAGGAAGCTGGGGAAAGGGATGAATTAGGTCTTATCTAATGAACAGTGCAGCAGAAGGATCAAGAGCAGAACTGATTGAGATAGGACATACTGAGAGGGATAGAGCTGGAAATGGAAACCTATCAGCTACTTGGAAAGGAAAGTATCAGAGGGGTAGCCGTGTTAGTCTGAATCTGTAAAAAGCAACAGAGGGTCCTGTGGCACCTTTAAAGAAGTGAGGTTCTTACCCATGAAAGCTTATGCTCCAAATACTTCTGTTAGTCTTAAAGGTGCCACAGGACCCTCTGTTGCTTTTTGGAAAGGAAAGGCAGCAGTGGGAGAGGGAGTAGATCTGTATCGGCTGCTGCCCCTGGAAAAAGAAAGGAAGCAGAAATAATGAAGAAAAGAGGAAAATAGACACAAAGGAAGAATATACATTGCTATGGTACTGACACCATTCCAAGAGGCTTAGACAGAGGACACTAGCAATACCCATCACAGAACACAAAAAGGATTAAAAATATTCTTAAGCAGTTGAAATGCCTATGGTTTCTGATAGCTTATTACTAGACCGGCCCATGTGAACAGCACACTTTTGATAGGCTGAAGATTCTGAACAACTTTACCAATCTTCTGACACAATCTATATATTTCTATTATCCCAAGTTTTGCACCTCTTACAAACCTGCTCTTTTATAATGGTTGTTGCAAGTATAATTAAGCAGGCTGCCCCTAAGGGTATGCTACAAGAGCAGTGAATTTTATGAACAAGATACAGAGATTTGTGTTTGTATAGAGATTATCTCTGAATAGTGTCAATCAAAACAAAGAAATGTGCCATCAAATGCTAAAGGGACCACTATACCATAACTATTCATATACACTTCACAGTACCCTGAACTCACAGGACAAAGAAAGAACTAACAATTACATGCTAGATTCCAGCCAACTGGACATTTTTCGTGGATGGATGAATAGGGCAGGGTTGATTTACAACTCCAAGTAGGGAACAGCATCTTGAAAAAATTAAAACCTGGCAGTCTGCTCTCCTTAGAGGTGTGTGTGTGCAGGGGGCCGGGTGTTGCGGCACTGAAATGTACTTCAGTAGCTGTAAATTTCCATAATATGAGAAAGTGAATCTGAACTCTGAGAAGTGTTTTTGTAAAAATGGCACCTTCTTACTTCACAGATCTGCTCTCTGAGCTGTACTGTAAGTGCTCTCTTCAATGTCAATAAGAAATTATGGCTACTTTTTACACTTGTAAGCACTGCAAAGTCCATACATCTATTGGAGAGTGAACTTTTTTCTATTCTGCCTCATACAATCAATAGTAATGTTAACTAAGCTTCTACTGCAGGATCAAATTCTGATCTGGGTTTTATCTGCACAGCTCCACTCTTTTCAGTGGGCTTCTAAGTTATAACTGAGAGCAAAGTGTGGTTTCAAAATCATTATACTTTAAGAATCCAGTTTCACTTTCAGACCTCAGATGCATTTGCTGGGCTGGCAGTTAGAAAAGCCATGTCTGAACTTGGGAAGAGAGCAAGATTATGGAAATCATTAAAAACAATAAACATGGTACCCAACATTGCCCTTTTTGAGTACTTTTTCAGAGAAAATAGCACTTTAAGCAAAAGTGGAACGATGGGCCCAAACAAACTCTGGATCCAAATATCACTGAATCTAAGATCAGAACAGCTCTGAACTTTCCAGCTCAACTCATCTCTAAGCAAAACAAATGATTTGCATTTTCAAAGCAATATTTTCCCCTCTAGATTTCATATAATACAAATTACTACCATTAAATTTACTAATCTTAAAAGAGATATATAAAGGAAAGCAAGACAATAAAGTGAATTAAGAGAAAGCATGTTCTCACTGCCTTAAAGAAGGACCTTTCACTGGTCAAGCTGGCAGCACTTCAACAGTCTGAGTCACTTTCATATCACACATTACTTACCATATCCGAAATGCCTTGTAAATAAAGCAAAAGATCTCACACTCTCTCACTGCCTACCTACTACTGCTGCTTTATCCTGCAGTTCAGTCATAATGTCCAATCTGTGACTTCACCATCATTTCTATGATAATTCTCACAGGACTTAGCAGCAGCAGAAGTAGTCAAATAGAGGAAAATGATGGTAAAGGAAATGTAGAAAATTATAAGATTACTCTTTGTGTAGAAAATAGTTTCCTTTTTCCCATTTACTCTGGTAGGAAAGTCTCTTTTGATTTGGAGTTAGGATAAGAAAAGACACCATAGAAACATACAACACTATTTTCCAATGGGACTCCACGAAACAGGAATCTGTAGCAGATTACTATAAAACTTGCCTTAAAAGCTCATGAACTGGCCAAAAATCTCCTACATCAAGAAGAACCAGATCCCTAATACATTCTACACACCTACTGTTTGTGTACATGTCTATACATTACATACACGTGCATGCACTGTGTGTGCAAGTATATATAGTCATGCAACACAATATGTGTCTACTCAATTCCTGCAGAATGTCTCCTACACACTAATACATACACAAATAAACAAAACATTTTGTACAGAATAATTTCACACAAAATACACATGTAAAAATGTGATAGCTGTCAAATGAAGCATTGAAAAGTTTGGAAATGTCAAAATTAAGATTGCTCATGCAACTTTAATTCTGCTCCTTTGGGCATATGTGTTAAGACACAATTTTTAATTACATGAGCACCCATTTGTCCATAGGACCACTGCCTCATTCATGGCACTGAGTGTATGGTGCACAATGCACAAAGTAGGTATTCAGCTTTTATTTTCATCTCACTGTTCAATGTGTGGCTCTCTGCTTTGGTCACTCCACACCATCCTAGACATGAGGGATTCTCTGGTCCTTTTAAGGAGCCCTTCTACAGTCACTGAAATGGCTCCCATTTCCAGATGTACTTTCCCTTTCTGCATGGGATGAGGCAGGACTGCTTTGCAAACTGTACCTTAATACATATGTGCAGGAGCGCTGCCAGTTTTTCTGCCGCCCTAGGCAGCGGAAGGTCCCGCCCTGAAATGCTGCCCCCCACACAGGTGGCGGAAGGTCTCGCTGCCAAAATACCGCCGCGGTTGCCACCCCCCAAATTGTAGCGCCCTAGGCGACCGCCTAGGTCGCCTAATGGGTTGCACCGCCCCTGCGTATGTTTTCACAGACATCTTACAGAATGAGGCAGGGATCCTGCCACCAATATACCCCAAACAGTTGAGGCCAAGAGTTGTTAAAACAGTATTTCCCCACTCTCTTACTATACAAAAATATCTGAACCACTTTTGGTTGTACTTTCCAGAGTGATTTGTCATCTGGCAGAGAGGAGACATGAGAAATTTAAGCCTGAAAGGTGAAAGTTTGTGAAAGCTTTAAGCAAGTGAAAAAAATGGCACTTCAGAATGGAAACTCTTATATAACCTTTAGTATATAGCAGATGTTGCAACATACTCTAGCTAGAAGATACATGAAGTAGGACCTGCTTTTTCAATTATACCAATAACATGCCATTTTAATGAGAAAGCTGACAGGAAAAATAGTTGTATATAGTGTTGTTGTAGCCATGTCGGTCCTTGGATATTACAGAGACAAGGTAGGTGAAGTAATATCTTTTACTGGACCAACTTCTGTAAAACCCTCTCTGAGCGCACACCCCTAGTTGTCACTTAGGCTACGTCTTCACTACCCGCCGATCCGGCGGGTAGCAATCGGTTTATCGGGGATCGACTTACCGCGTCTCGTGAGGACACGGTAAAATCGATCCCTGATGGCTCTACCGTCGACTCCGGAAATCCACCTCGACAAGAGGCGGTAGCGGAGTCGGCGGCAGCGCGGTAGCGGTCGACTTTCCCGCGTCCTCACCGCCAGGTAAGCCGACCTAAAATACGCAACTTCAGCTACGGTATTCACGTAGCTGAAGTTGCGTATCTTAGGTCGGAAGTCCGCTGTAGTGTAGACCTAGCCTTACTATCCCACATTGGAACCCATAGGGAGTATCATCAAACAACTACTACCCACATTTGATGAGGACCCATCCTGAAAGAAATCTTTCCTGAGCCCTCTCTTCTGGCCTTCAAACAACCCATCAACCGTTTCAAGCTCATTGTCAGAAGCAAGCACCCATCTGACCAGGACACATTAACTCAAAGTGACACCAGACCCTACCAGAAAAACAGATGCAAAACCTGCAGACATATCTCCACAGCTACAATGATCAACACTCCTCACAACATGCCTTTCAAGATGTCTGTCACAACATATGGGGTACCTCATCCAGTGCACGAAATGCCCCAACAACAACTATGTGGGTGCAACCAGTCACTATGCTCTCGAATAAACTCACACAGGAAAACGATAAAAGACAAAACGCCCTATCACCTGTGGGTGAACACTTTTCACAGAGAGATCACTCTATGGCCATGTCTACATTTCACTTCCGTCATTAAAATTTTCATCGCTCAGGGGTGTGGAAAAGACACCTCCCCAAATGACAAAAGTTGTAACAACGAAAAGTGCCGGTGTGGACAGAGCTTCGGCGGCGGGAGACACTCTCACAGCGATGAAGCTGCTGGGAGAGCTCTCTCCCAGTGACAAAGAGCGTCTACACTGCACACCTTACTACGGTGTGCCTGCAGTGGCACTGCCACACTGTTGTGAAGTGCGCAGTGCAGGCATAGCCTGTAGCTGACTTATCAGTCCTTATCCTCAAAGGAAACCTGCACAACACTTTCACAAGATGAGCCTGGGAGCTTAAATTCATAACTTTGCTCAACTCTAAAAATCATGGACTGAAGAGACACTGGATTTATGTCTTATTACAACAATCTACTACCTAAAAACAGCCCCCCTCAAAAGCTCTTTTCCCCTCCCTGCCTTTCCTCCCTATGACTGAAGGGGTGTTAAGAGGCCTCTTCGCCTTGAATGGTCTTTGGAAATACGTGTGAACTACTTATGCTAAACAATCGGTTCCAGCTTGTGTTTACCTGTGACACTCTGAGTGCCTTTCCCAGACCCGAAGGAGAGCTCTGTGCAGCTCAGAAGCTTGTCTCTCTCACCAACAGAAGTTGGTCCAATAAAAATATTACCTCACCCACCTTGTCTTAGGAAGAAACAGTGTCCACTCTACAGTATGATACATTCTGGTGACTGTACACCATGGATAAAATGGCCCTACCAGCCAGTTTAAAATTATGTTTGGTGTTACCTGTACAGACAATGAACAATACCTTATAGTCATCTGTCTGCTGTCTGCAGTAACTATCCTGCTGCATGGCCCTTTGACTCATTCAGCAGTCACATTATAATAAGGGAATGATCCAAAAATGAACAATTTTGCTACAGTCCTTCAGTGTGTCGACATTTTCAATAATGCTTTTTTAAAAAGGCATGCTTGAAGTAAAAAATGATTACCATACCTCCTAGCCGAAGATATTACCTGAGCCTCTGATAATTAAGACAATAATTTAGGGCCCAACCCAACTTCCATTAATCAGACTCTTACTTGCCATGATTACATTTCTTCCCGGATGTGTCATGAGACTTCTATTGGAAGCAATACCCACTGCTGAAATGCTGCCACCTCTAGAGCAGAATAGGGCACGTGATTTACTACTACTTGCAACACGAAATGGAAGTTTAGGACAGATAGTGAAATAAATGATTTGATTGCAACTAAAGAATAATTACTGTGAGAAAGAGCCAGGACTGTAAAATATGATGATTTCAAGCAGTTTACCTTGACCTTAGAGGATGAACTTGACTTGATGGAGAGATATCATCAGCTCCTGGTAATGCAGCACCGGAGTCATCTCTCTTTAAACCCTCATTTCTTCTCACTTGCACATAAAAAGGAAACACAGATAAATTAATACCTGAATGGGCTAGAAACCATGTAAAAGAATCCTACCTAAAATTCAAGGATTTATCAGACACATGAGATTACTTAGAAAGGATCAGTTTCATATGCACTTCACAATGGCATTACAGTATTAGAGAAACTGGCATTAGGAAGTCAATTTCAGTTTTCAAAGAGATCCTATTGTTTTCCCTCTGATGAGAGCTGCTGCATTATCCTTTGAAGAAACAGGTTTGCAAGGGGTTTAAAATACAGAATTGTTAATATACTTCTCTACCTTCAAATGTTTCATTGTCATCTGAATATGAAGAGGCAAAACTGATATGTAGAAAGTTATCATGTGCCTGGAATAGTTTCACAGCAGCTGGTAAAGATTATCTGACTCAGAACAAGGGAGTTAAAAATCACTATCTTGTGGAGCTTCCACTTTTTATTTTTGCCTGGATTCTTCTCCCTCTCCATGGTTTATGAAATACTGGATTCTCCTTTTTGACAACAGAAGTCCTATTTATTAATGTGGTCTCCATGAGAAAGTCAATATTTACTTATACACCTCTACCTCGATATAACGCTGTCCTCGGAAGCCAAAAAATCTTACTGCGTTACAGGTGAAACCGCATTATATCGAACTCGGTTTGATCTGCCACAGTGCGCAGCCCCGCCGCCCCAGAGCGCTGCTTTACCGCGTTATATCCGAATTCGTGTTATATCGGGGTAGAGGTGTAGTAACATCAGAGATACTGCAGTTAGGGCACAATTCTGCAAGATGCAGAGACCTCTACTTTTAACTCCCACTGTCTTCAACAAGAGGGGATGGCCCTCAGCAGAATATATTTCCTAAGTATATGAAAACAGCAGCAGCATTCTCAGATATGTGTCATTGATTACTGCTGTGCCATCTAAGTGGTTCCCAAACTTTATTGGTTTACATACCCCCTTCTTAAAAAACTGATGTTTGAAGTACCACATGCAAATTTCTCCTTTTTTTTGTGTCCATTTGTTTTAGGCCTTAATAGACTTAAGTACTTCCAGACTCCACAGTAAAATAAAGGCCCAAGAAATCCTAAAGTGTTTGATTATAACTAGGGCTGGCCAGAAAACAAGAATTCCATTTTGTGAAAAATTTTGAGGTTTCCATATGTTTTTGTTCTGATGTGGAACAAAACCAAGACCTTTTGAAACAGAAAGAGAGACCACCCCAGAACAGCTAGTAGCTTGGTGCTTAGCACTTGTACCTGTGACATAGTAGACCCAGGTGAGTACCCTAACCACAGAGGCATTTCTCTGTATTTCTCTCTCTGCTTTTGACTAGAAATTCCATCCCAGGCCTGAGAAACCTTCCCTACAAAAAATTAATCAAAAGTAATACGTTTCTGCAGAAAGTTTGGGTTCCGATGAATCAGCATTTCCCAACAAAAAAGTTTCAAAAAAGTTCCCGACCAGCTCTAATTATAACATCCTTTTTATACATCTCAGGTTTTTAGACAGGGCATGAAAAAGAAACACAATGAAGCAGCCATTATTATGTACGATATGTTAACTCAAATTACAAGAAACATTTATGACGTCCTGTCACATTTTGGTGTGTGCCACTGAACTATGTCAATGGCTTGAGTCTGTAACTTGTCTAATTTAAATGGAAAGTTCCTGTTAATTCTCATCTGGATTATGGCTGAACAGGAGCTAGAGTTCACATTGCTTGCCTTTACAAAATTTAAATAAATACAAAACGGAGTAGTTAGCGGGGGGGGGGGGGGAAGGAAAGTGGCATTAATGAGAAGGGCGTCTGTGGGTAAAAGGGCAAGGGGCTCTGGTATGGTGCGTGCAGAGGGGAGAGGGCTCTGGTACGTGTGTGTACACAAAAAGGGAAGGTGGCTCAGAGGGGAAGAGCATGTGTGCGCGTGCGTACAGATTGTGTGTTGTGTAAAAAGGGAAGGAAGCTCAGGGGGAAAGGGCATGTGCGTGTGTGCGGTGTGTGTAAAAAAGGGAAGAGAGCTCAGGGGGGAAGGGCATGTGTGTGTGTGTAAAAAAGGGAAGGAAGCTCGGGGGGAAGGGTAGGGAGGCAGGAGAGTGATGGCTGGAAGCGGGGGCTTCTGCTCCAGGAGGCCTCTTGCTCCTCAGCAGCTCTGCCCCCTCCTACCAATCAATGCCCCTACATGCTGGGCAAATTTCATAGGGGCTCACCCTGCTGTGAGAAATCTCAAATTGCAGCCAGCTGGCTGCTCTGCTGCTGAAGAGCCAGGCTCTGTAGTCCTGCAGCCAGGCTTTCATCCACAGGCCCCAATCAATCACCCTCATCCCCACCTTCCCTGTGGGGACAAGAGGGAATTCCCCATGTGCCTCCATCTCCCAGCCCTGTAGGGGCCAGACTGCAACTTCGGAAGGGCAGAAAGTGCCTGGGTAGGGGCCCTTTCCTCTCAGGGCTGAAGTTGCAGGCTTTGTAGACACTCTGAACTCGCCCTGTGTATGAGCATCTTTTTGGACAAGAGGCGCTCTGACGGCACAATACGGAACTTCATGAATTCGCCTCAGTAGCTTGAGCTGTGCGACTCAGGGCAATCTGGAGGCTAGGCCAAGTAGAAAGCCAGCCAGCTGCACACCAGATGGGAAGGCAGCACCCATCTGCACAGCCACACTGCACAACACACTACTAAAGAAAATTACTTTGTTGGCATGGTCAGCGAGTGCTACTCATCATTACAGCTGAAAGCAGGCGTTTTTTGTAGTGGGTATTACAAAGAACAACAAAGGTATTTACTTCAGGACAATTGGAAGAGAGAGAAAATAAATGTGCGAAACCTTGAGAGAGTAAATCACTTGCTGTGATTGCATAAACAAAGCCGGAACAAAAAGTCAAATTGGTAAATGACTAATTAGCAGTAAAATATTAGCGGTTTGAATTGAAAAACTTTGTGCGGTGCTGGCTATATTATATACTTCCCTGTCACAAAGTCTTTCAATTCAAACTGCTAATATTTTACTGCTAATTAGTCATTTACCAGTTTGACTTTTTGTTTTCTGCGTACTCATTGGATTTTGTTTTAAATCTTCCATGTGTGTGCATTTGTTTACTTTCTTTTGAGTTGGTCTTTATTTTATTTGTCACAGTTCTTACCTTGCCTGAAATCTGGCTCAGAAGAAGTAATCGATGGACTTTCACTGGAGGTACTATAGACATCACTGTAGTAAGATTTGTACCTTCTCAAAGGTTCTAAAAGTTGAAAGCAAAGTGTTAGGAAAGCAAAGACGCAAAAATTCTTAGGCAAAATCAAATGTGAATAAGTATTTTAAGCGACCCCCTCAGAACATCTAAACATTTCTGTGGCCACAGTTTTAAAACATAAGAACAGTCACCGAATATTGTGCTGCCCCATCCTGCCTGAATATCCTCCTTGATCCTGCACACTATTCAGTCCCCCTTCCCTCCTTCTAATCTCTCAGCAGATCCCCTCTTTCCAAACTCTCTTCTACAATGACTCTCACATTGAACTTATCATTGTTAGTTCAATTAAAGCCAAAGCTAGACAGTACTGAGTACAATGGGGCCTTTCTGGGGGGAAGGGGACTCTTAGACATTTCTGTAATAAAAACAAAATAATATGTATTAAAATATTATTGTGGCAGAGTGGGATATGATGGTATGTACTGTATTTTATACGACGTGTGGAAATACTGGCACTGAGGTTTCCCTAGTCTGGTCGTGTACTGCATCCCAGACAGCTGCCCTGTGCCTGAGACAGGATTTTTTTTTTTACATCATGTTGAAGGACCATCATGGAGCAATCTGGGGTTATCTCTTTGAATGAGCCAACTACTGGACCACCCCCATGACATAATGATCCTTCAACATGAAAGCCCACCAGGGACAGGCAGGGAAAGCATGACTGGTGGATCAGGAGCTTCTCAGTTTGAGCACATGGCACAGAAAAGGGTGGTTTTTCACAGCAGGGTCTGCTCTGTGCAGGGGGCCGACCACCATGACACACAGGAGAGAGGGCAGGAGGGATGCTGCCCGGCCTGAAACACAGAAAAACTTCAGACTCATAAACAAGGTGAGCTCGGACTAGAAGAGGGTGTGTCTCAGGACTTTGTCCGTTTCAATTATCTGTAACTCTGCAGTGCTTTAAGAGTAAAGTCAGTGAAATTAAGAAATTCCCTCACTAAGCCTGTGTTCTTTGCTTTCCCGCTACACACCTTGTCTCTGAAGAGGTTAAATGAGTAAGTCCAGAGTGCTCACTGTGATAAAGCTGGCAGATGTTAGTTATCTCCTGGGGATAGTTCAGGGTATGTGTTTGATTTTTACTTTAGGCTTTAGAATTTGTTAATTTCCATTAAACATAGAATTTTAATAAATCCCTCAGATTAGGAGCAGCTCATTATTCTATTTAATAAGCAATATAACATTAATGTTACATCTACATAGTATTATTTTCCCTGTGGTGTAGTAATCACACGCTATTTCTTGTTTTCCTTCAACAGTGTTCAGAATAAGATTACTGTCTTTACCATAAACCATGACTGATCTAGACTTACATCTCTCATCTGTGTCTCACTCTCACATTGAAGTGTGCTCCAGCAAAGCTCAAATAGTTTCTCTGATTGAAAGTTAAATAAATAAAATCTTCCTAGTTCAAATGGCTTGGCATAAGGGATGTGGGGAGGGTGGTATGAAGAACTGAGAAGAGTATTCAATTAATACTGGTTCAGACTGATTTAAACGTATACATCAGGCTTAAAGAAAAGATTCTACTTCCTTAGCCCAAATGTCAAAAATATACTTTTTTCCTCAAAAAAGTTAACTACCCTCAATTTAATACGAACTCCTTAAAGAGAGAGAGTGCACAAGTCTTTTTAGTCTTTTTTCAAAAGGACAGAGCAACTCAGTTCATCCCAGCTGGTTGCCTGAATATAGAAAAATAATGAGTTTAACAAGATTTCTGTATATTACAATCAGTAACATTTAGCTATTTCACACATAGTAACCAATTATAGCAACACTCATAGCTCATGTTAAGCAACGGATTCGAAGACAGAAAATTGCAGAGTTTTCTGCCTCAATAGTTTGCAAGGAGTGGATCTAGTGTTTCCGATACAGTAACTGTTATACATAGTCCTGCAGCATTATAAGATTCAAAGGGATACTGGGTCAGGTAGTGTTGACCCAATATGTTGACCATGTTTTAAAAACAAACTTCACTAAATACTAACATACCAATATTCCTGTTGGGAAGGCTTTCCTGCAATTGAGAACAACAACTACAATAATAATAAATCTGTGAAAATATTTCTTATTTGTATATACAACATTCTCATCAGTATTTGCTACCTAAGCACTGCTGCATTGAATGCATGAGAACCAGAGAGGGAAAGAGACTAGTTTGCAAGGTAAATGAAATGTAAGAAATACAAAATGCCATGAATAGAGAAAAGAAAGATTCTGCAAGTTGTTCTGTGCAGGCAGATTTTGTCTGGGGTTGTAACAAGTCCACTTGTCTATGCTTCAAGCAAGACTTCAGTCTGATGAGGCTGGCAGAGCTACTGTACCAAAAAACTGGTACCAAAACACTGAACTGCAAACCACTGCCCTCTTATCAGTAGCTTGTTCATTATAGATTTTCAAGTGTGTTAAGCTGACTCCAGGGGGGGAAATTAAAAGGTTTTAATAGTCCATCTGGTCAATAATCTGGGTTTCCCAAACTGAGAACTGTGGCTCGGAGGAGTATAAAAAGGAGTTATTGGGGGTGAGGAAAGGGTGTCACAGGGTATATACACATTTGCAAAAAAATAATTTTCAAAGGATAAAAACCAGATACACAAGGTAAGGCTTGCAGTGGTGTTTTCCTTTAAGGGACAGCAGAATGTAGGGCTTTATTGCTGATTTGGCCTGTTAGAAGGAGTTAAAACTCAGCAGCAAACTAGTGGGCACACTCATCAGCCACAGAAGACAGAATAAGGCTCCAACCACCATTTGGTCTAGGTCTCTTTCTTCAAGGCTGGTTTTATTAACAAAATATGCAAAAAGCTCAAAATAATGCCAGCACTGGGTGAGAGGGGCCAGGCTGCCCCACCTTTCACCAGCTGGCAAGGGAAACTCTTTCCCCACAGGCCACAGCCCCTGGTGCATGGGGAGCCCGCCAGGGCTGGGGAGGGTCACGTTAAGGCAGGATGGGGAGTAGCTGGAGAGTGCTGCTCTTTGGCTATACCCAGCTGGCGTATGGTCCCTGGATTCAGGGCAGGGAATCAGAACTGTCCGCGGTTAGTTCTCAGCTTCATTTCCCCCTCTGCTGGGTTGTCCTGAGTGGCTGTGCGCTGGGAGGGATCCCACCTTTCCTAGGGACTCCGCTAGGCTCAGGTAAAGCCAGTTGGGCTCCTATCCTGTTCTCCATGGGGCTCTTATAGCCAGAATTACTCTCCCATTCCTCCCTCTGCAACCTAGCATGCGGGCAGACCAGCAGTGAGGAAGCTGCTAAGCAGTTGCAGAAGAGAGGAACAGCAGCTTCTTCCAGCACTGCCAACTCACACCAGAGCTGTTCCTGGCCTGGGGCAGTAGGTGAAGCAGTGATGGGAAGCCGCTGAGGAGGCTGCACCCCTTGTCACCTCCCTATGGTGACAGGGCTGATCCAGATGCTTCAGTTTGAGGCATCCTCAAAGGTCATAGACTGGACACCTCTAGATTGTAAATTTGCTTACACTACAGTATAATAATAATATAGTGGATCCAGTATACAGTAATACTGGGCAAAATCATGAAGTCCTTTTCTCAAGTCCTTACTCAGGCAAAATTCCCATTGACTTCAATGGACCACATTTGGATTTAACTTGGGAGTGGAATGGGAGTTTTGCCTGAATAAGTAAAAACCAGAGTTTCAAATTCAAGCCTCAGCTCCTGGCATCATCTGATTGATTATGTGAGAATCTTAGCTTTCATTTTAAAAATGAAAGCAAGTTTCAAAGGACTGTACTCCACAAACCCCTCAGGCTAGAAAGTCTTCACACCATGTCCCTCTGAAAGGCTCAAAACCAGAAACAAATAGAAAGAACCCAAAGTTTATTATATTTGAAAATATCATGATTCTGGGGGGGTCCAACTTGTGAGTTTTGAATGCCTGGAGTTAACAATGTTGAAATACTGAACAGAGACTTCTGGATTAAGCCCACTCTGCAGTAATATTCACGTTACAGTAGAATGGATAGTGTAATGATTTGTGTTTCTTGTATAAACGAATGCAATATTGTAATGTTTAGATTTCAGTGTTGTAACTAGGGTGGAGTCTCCTAATAACCATAATGTCTCAATCATTTAACATCTTAGTAGATCCACCTTGAATTAAAATGTCTTATAAACAGACCCGGTGAGCTGTTAATGAAACTGTAAGTTACAACAAGGAGCAGCCACAATCCAGCAGTGAACAAAGTAGTATGGCTTGCAAACCAGTGCTCAGGTTGATCTGTATTTGGTTTGTACTTTTTCAAGCTGCCTGTCAAAATCAGCAAAGCACAACCTTACAGGCACTTAACACTAATACGACACATCATTTACCCAAGGCAAGATATGCAAGCCCAGGCAAGTAACATACAGAAAGGCTCATCCCAGCCAACTGCACAACAGAAATTAAAGACCCACATTTAGCCTGGAATTTTGTCATCCTGAACACATGACTCAAATTACAGAGATACAGGTTTTCAAATGCAGTATTACACAAATTACTGGCTTTACAAAGGATAGAGAGAAGGAGGAAGAGAGTGAGAGATGGGGGAGTTAAACAAGTATTGCAGAGGGAAAAAAACCTTTTTTTTAAGAAAGATGGCTAAACCATTTCAAAAGACTATTATTTAATAGGAAAAAAATTCAATACGTAGTGAGTTCTGCCCATTTTTCCCTTTAAAGGGGGACAGCCAATTTAAATACGGCCCAAATTAAAATTGTGTAAAAAACCCAAGCTTTTATAAAACTTAAGGCCATTAGAAAGGTTTCCATAAGTTTTTTTAAAAAATATTTCAATGAAAGCATCCCATTGCAGTGTCTGAAACCCAAATATTGAAAGTGAAATCGGGCTATAAAGAAAAGCAAAATCAACTTCCCTGAATTTTCACTGTTCAAATCAACAAAAATGCAAAAAATTAACCAAAGAACATAAAGTGACAAATAAGTCAGATTTTAAAGATTTTTACTCTTTCAATAATTTAAAGGGCTATTAAGAAATAAATATGTTAATTTAAAATAGATAAAGCCCAATTCTGTTCCCACTGAAACCAACAGCAAAACTTCCAGAAACTGTAAAGGTGCATGATATTTAAGACGAGTGTTTCCTTTAAAAAACTGACAAAATACCTGTCACTTCTTTTCTGTTGCAACCATGAAGTTGTCGAAATAATTCTACACTTATGTTAGCACACATTATTACGAAGGAAATGCTGAAGCTGGCCCTTGTGCCCAGCCACACAGATATGATTCAGAAATCCTGTGATTTAAAATTATCGTCTTTTTTCCCCCGCCGTAAGAAGCCAATTTACAAAATATTTGTGGAATTCTTTATGTAAGTGAATGAAACATTATCTCCAACATATAAAATCATTTTATTTTTCCACTCTTCAGCCACTAAGATATAATTTTTGAACACTGGTCTAACACAAAATTCAACCCTCTCCATACTGGACATACCAATTGTGACAATCCATTTGACCAGCACTAACTTTTTTAAACCATTCTTAAGCATGAGGATTACACGTGTAGTTGTGAGATGTCTGAACAGGGCCTTTTTTGCTGTTACACGCAAACAATACGTTACATTCCTCATTTATAGCAAACTCTCAGATCTCCTGCTAACTAAACCTATGTACAATAGAGTAACTGAAGGATTGGAAGACAAAATATGTATTTCACTGCCTTCGTAAGATTAGTTCATAAAAGGATCCAACTGTTTAGTCTATAGCTGAATGGTGTTGACATTTTTGTGGGGAACCTCCCAGCCAATTCATGAACATTTTTATTCCAACCCCAGCCACCTTTCTGACCAGCTCCAGATTAGACCAGAGGTTTCCACTGTGCAGTCTGTGGCGCTTTGGTGGTCTACAGTGCACTTGCTGGTTGTCTGCTGAGAGCTGTCTGGACACATGGGGCTTCTTCTCCTTGTTTCAAGCTGCTACAGCACATTAAAAGACATCTTAAAGAGAGATTTAAAATGTTCCTAATATCACTCTTCCATTTCCTGTAGTTGCTACAGGGAAGTTATACAAACACAGACTGGATAAATCAGGTGGGTCTTCAGAATCAGAAGTGGAGTGACATTGGTTTCTGAGATAGCTATACTGAAACTCTGTATTGAACTATGTAATTCAAGAATACCAGATTAAGGCCATTACAGTGGACAGTGTAACTACTTTGCACATTTTGAAAGAAAATAGAAACGCAAAGGTATATAAAATGGAGATGGGCCCAGAAACGAAACCTGAGATCCAACCTCTCTTCCACAAAAAAAATGGGGAAAGGGTTCATTATCTGAATGGGAATCTGAATTTTGCAGCTCACACCCACCTGTAAAACCCATCTTTAAAAATTAGCAACAATGCAAGTACTATTTCTCATTAATATCCTCACTCCGCATGGGAATGATTGACATACGTGACAAAACCCTTCCTTCAACTTTCACATTGTGTGTTTCAACTTCTGCATCACCCCACTCAACACTGCACCTAAAACTGCAACTCTCAAGGGCAAGCTGATAAAAAGATTGTAATGTGATGAGTCTATTTCATTAACAAGGTGCGGTTCATGCTCCTGCATGAAAACATTTCAGTTGCACAACTCATCAACTCAAGCATTTAATCAGCCACGCTCACAGGTAAGAGGACTGTAGCATCAATGGTGCAGTTTCACAGAATACTTTGCCTGGATTCTTGTTTTCATTGCAAATGCCAAAAGTTCAAAAGCTCAGCGAGAGTAATAAGAGTAAAATATCTTGATATTAGGTACAAATGAGAAACTAGTAATTCTGGTGTGAAATAGGTTCACTTAAGTACTCCTTATTTACTTAACCACACTAAAGGAAACCAGTTTTATCCAATTCTCCTCCCAACAGTGAGGAGTAGAGCCAAAGAAGTGTGGATTAGTCCTTTGGCTTTTTGGAGGCAGAGTGCTGCTCCAACTGAGCTGCTATTCTCTTACAGAAGCAGAGCACCGCAGAAGCAAACCCACCTATATGCAGTATTGCTAATTTCAAATAATAAACAAATTTGAGTAGGGCCACAAAAATCATGAGACTGGCTTAAAATCATGATTTTAAAAACTCTGGATTCTTCTCATTTGCCTTCTGGGTTTCAAGCCTTTATGGGTCATGTTCTTCCAGCTCTTCTCTACAATCAGGATAGCTAGAAACTTTCATGTTATAAAAAGTAAGCTGAGATTCTTGTGTTATCACATGACTCCAGAAGCTGGGGCTTTAAGAAAAAAATCCTGTGTCACAAGACTCACAAGAAAATTGTGAGAGCTGGCAGTAGTCTGTGTGAAAGCAGCCTAAGAGAGCTTCCAACACCATGGAAAATATCAGAGGGGCCACAGAAGTAGTTTACTAGTTAATGGGTGAAAGCCTAAAGGTATCATAAAAAGTTTTGTTTTACTATGGTAGGTTGAGAGGGGAAAATGGTGGTGGAGCCAGGGAACAGACTGAAAATAAGGGAAAGGTGTAATGAAAGAGGGCAGAATGAATGACAGAGCAAGAGGGGCAGGGGGAAGGACAGAGAAGAGAACTCAGTGAGAGGAGGAAGAGACAGAGACCAGACTCCTAGCCATACAAAATGTTGTCAGTCACACCTAGTGGTTGTTTCAAGAAGACACTGAGAAGCACAAAGGGAGGGCCAGATCAACTGGGATAAAGGTAGAAAAATTGAAAATAAAAGAGAGAGGGAAGAACTGAAGATGGCTGTTCGGATTCTTTAGCATTCAAATGCTTCCAGATTGCACATTTAACAAAAACATCCATGGGATGTTTTCTTAACTTTCCTAGCCTCTCCATACCTGGATTCAGCAAGATCAACTTCTGCTATTCAGGATCCCTGGTCTCTGTCTTCCCTGCCTCCCCATTTCATCCACAGTATGCTACAACACCAGTGCTTATCTGTACTTCCCTACTTTTGTGCCACAAGATCCCTTCAGTGCATAAGCAAGGAGATTCCTGGCACCCCCTCTGCATCCCATTTAAAACATCAGCTTGGTACTCCAGAATTTTGAAGACCACCATCACCCTACCGTCGATACTGCTGAGAGAGACATGCATATTAATCATAGCAATAAAGCAGTTAATTTTTTATCATGTTTAGCCTTGAAAATGGTAATTAAACACAAGCAAAAAGTCAACACATAAAAGGACGGGGGAGGGCACAAATAGACTAACACTGAAACGTCACCAAACTACAGCATGCTATACTGCCAGACCCAATCAGGGGCAGGTCTGGGATCTAAAAACCAAAGTCAGCTTTAGAGCTTTCAGAAGATACCATCAGTTTCATAGTTAAGAAAGTGGTGAAAGTGAGGGGTGGAGAGGAACACACAATGCTAATCATGCTCTTTGAACAGCAAGCAGTGCTTGCAAAAAGTACAGGGTAAATGACATTTCCCACTCTGTATGAGGACGCTTGCCTGTAGGTGCCAAGCAACGATTGCTAAGTTTCCAGAGAACAACACAACTAATCTATTCGCTTTGCAAAGAAGAATTTACTGCTCAGCTTCATAATGTATTATAACTTCACAACTGGAAATCCCAGGACTGCTCGGAGATCACAAAAAGAAAGGTACAAACTGTAACACACTAAAAGATGTCCTAACACTTGAGAAACAGCAGACATATAAGGACAATGAATATGTACACTGCAAACATCTCCTTTCCACCTCCCCACTCTCTGCTAGCCTCTGTGCTGTTGAGGAGGACGAAAGTCTTGGGGAAGGAGAACATCAAGCTGGAGCAGAGAGAAACAATCCCATAGTTGGGACCCTCCTTCCAGATGATGTCACGGAATCCTCTCACACTGAGGATACCTCTCCAGGGGAGAGGAGAGGACCCCTTTTATTAGGAAGAGATGGGTAACAGCAATGAGAGATATGATAACTAGAAATACAGGGTTTGTAATGACTGGGAGAACCACATGCTGAAATGCCTGCTAGGGGCAAAGGTTGCGGACCTCTTGAGACATGTAGACAGACTTACGTGCAGTGCTGCGGTTGTGGTTCATGTAGGCACCAATGATATAGGGAAAGTTAGGGGATATATCCTGGAGGCCAAATTTAGGCGGCTAGGTAAGAGATTGAAGTCCAGGACCTCTATGGTAGCGTTCTCTGAAATGCTTCCAGTTCCACATGCAGGGCCAGTTAGACAGACAGAGCTGTAGGGTCTCAGTGAATAGATGAGATGATGGTTTTCAGAGGAAGGATTTAGGTTTATCAGGAACTGGGGACCCTTTGGGAAAGGAGAAGCCTATACAAGAAGGATGCGTTCCACCAAAACCAAAATGGAACCAGATTGTTGGCATTTAAAGTTAAAAAGAGGCTCAAACTACATGAAAAAAAAAAAAAAAAAAAAAAAAAAAAAAAAAAAGTAGGAGGACCAAAAAAAAATGCCACCATGGCTAAATAACAAGTAAAAGAGGTGGTTAGAAACAAAAAGGCATCTTGTAAAAACTGAAAGTCAAATACTACTGAGGAAAATAGAAAGGAACTCTAGCAAGTCAAGTGTAAAAGTATAATTTGGCAGGGCCAAAAAGAATCTGAAGAGCAACAGCAAAAGACGCAAAAGTAAATAGCAATTTTTTGGAAGTATATCAGAAGCAGGAAGCCTGCCAAACAATCATTGGGCCACTGGATAACTGAGGTGGGAAAGGAGCATTCAAAGAAGACAAAGCCGTTGCAGAGATGCTAACTGAATTCTTTGCAGACTACGTGAAAGAGATTCCCACACCTGAGCCATTCCTTTTAGATGACAAATCTGAGGAACTGTCCCTGACTGAGGTGTCAAGAGAGGTAGTTTTGGAAATATGAAATTGCAGAACTACTAATTGTGGTATGTAACCTATCACTTAAATCAGCCGCTGTAACAGATGGGCTGTGGATAGCTAATGTAACACCAAATTTTAAAAAGGGCTCCAGTGACAATGCTGGCAATTACAGGCTGGTAAGCCTGACTTCAGTGCCAGGCAATTAGTTGAAACTACAGTAAAGAACAGAATTATCAGAGACACAGATGAAGACGATATGTTGGGGGTCTTGTAAAGGGAAATCATGCCTCACCAATCTATGAAAATTATTTGAGGGGGTCAATAAACATGTGGAAAGGGGTGATCCAGTGGATATATATTTGAACTTTCAGAAAGCCTTTGACGAGGTCCCTCACCAAAAGCTCTTAAGCAAATAGGCAGTCATGGGATAAGATGGAAGATCCTCTTATGGACCAGTAACTGGTTAAAAGACAGGAGACAAAGCGTGGGAATAAATGGTCAGTTTTCACAATGGAGAGAGATAAATAGTGGGGTCTCCCAAGGATCCGTACTGGGACAAGTGCTTTCAATATATTCACAAACGATCTGAAAAAAAGGGGTAAACAGCGAGGTGGTAAAGTTTGCAGATGATACTAAACTACTCAAGATAGTTCAGTCCAAAGCTGACTGTGAAGAGTTACAAAAGGAATCTCACAGAACTGGGTATCAAAATGGCAGATGAAATTCTATATTGATAAAGGCAAAGTAATGCACATTGGAAAACATAATTCCAACTATACATACAAAATGATGGGGTCTAAATTAGCTATCACCACTCAAGAAAGAGATCTTGGAATCATTGTGAATAGTTCTCTGTAAACATCTCCTCAATGTACAGTGGCAGTCAAAAGAGTGAACAGAATGTTACGAACCATTAGGAAAGGGACAGATAATAAAATAGAAAATATCATAATGCCACTATACAAATCCATGGTACACCCACACCTTGAATACTGTGTGTTTTTAGTGTTCATAATTGGATCATGTATACTTGAATTCAGAGAAGATTTTCCTCCCCCCTCCCCCAATCTTCTAGCTAAGCACCTTGACACTCAACAACTATCTAAATTTTCATTAGAATAGAAAAGTGAAATGACCTTATATCTGAGCTGAACATAATACTGCAAGTTAATGAACTAAGCACCTTGCACGAGTTATCCTTAACAAGTTTATGAAGTTAAACTTGAAACATTCCGTTTCAAAACCCAACTGCATAGTTTAATATAATGCAGCCTATGTGGTCTGCAACTTTTTGCAAGCTTCCGTATTACAGTGCTGCTATAATTAAGGTTTTGTTAGCCTTTCCACTATAAGCCCTATTTTTAAAGAGTTTGTAATTTGGTTGTCAAATGTGTTCTGAGTGAAAACTTTGAACACCAGATCCTATGCGTGGGAACATTTTTTTTAAAAAACCACATTCAACCCATTAAGTTACATGAACAACACAAAAGTTTCTCAGCTTAACTCAAAATAAGATAGATTTAAAAGTAAGATGTGGCTTTTTGTCGTCTTAAAGTTCCTTTGTGATGCGAAAAGAAAATTATATTCAGCACAGTTTAGTCTACACTAAGATCTAATGCCTTTTTGTAATTTGAGACAAAAGAAAAAAAAGAAAAGCAGAGATTTATTGACCTGCATATCCCCCCAAACATTTCAAATCCCCCCCAAAACAGGTCTTGCAAATAGACACTTCTTCCCAGCCAGGCCCCTGTAACACACGTCTTCCTACAGCACTATAGTTCTACCTTTTGGCCAGCATCAAGGATCTGTTCCTTCGTGCTAAATGCCCTCATTATTGAGATGCCCTTTCCTCCCCATAACATCTTTCTCTAAAGGTGGAACATCATCATTTTCCAGCACCCCCTTCCTTCAGGTCACTCTGAGCCAGGTGTGAAGATGTGATGATCTGGGAAGGAGAGAGGACACTGCACCCCCTTTCTCTGGATCCTCTCACGCTTTCTTCTTTCTGGGCAGTTCCTTTCTAACCTGAGATCAGCCTCCTACCTGTCAGCTATGTGATGTTCCATGGGAAAGAGTCAGACAGCCATCTATGAGGTGCTGACCTAAGCCATTGCTATCTGCTTCCAAAGGATGGATAACACATTCTACCTGAGCTTCCCAGTGGATCAGTAGCTTCACCTATGCACTGCCCCGGAACTACCTCAAAAAGCTGCGCCTGCATTTAGGTTCATGTACCCATTCCAAGTGCACTTCAAAATACTACCACCATATTTGAAAGATGTAAAGCATCTGCCTAGCAAAGAGAGATTTCAAAAGTGGTTAACAATGGTAGTGTACTATATAACTTACTTGCACGCGATTACGTACACCTCTTCGACAGAGTAAGCAAGTAAAAGACACAAATCCAGCACTCTCTCTCTCCAACCCCTAAACTCTTGTCATACACTTTAAGGGTCTAACCTATTTTAACAACGGGCAAGATACTGTATGATATAGTAAGAAACGTGGAGAGTAAAAGAGGAACACAGGAAATGAAAAGAGTAGACATAGTTCATATTTTATGAAATGTTTGCTTCATACAAAATAAGTCAGAAAGGAGTGTGTAACATTCAACAGACTTCTCATGCAAGTTATAAACACAGATGAAGTGTGCCTCTAAAAACCCTTCACACTCCAACTTGGTAAAAGATATTCCTCACCAAAAACCAATGGAGAGTAGGTTTTATTGAGAATTCATATTTAAAACAAGATTTTAATCCAGTACTTTGTGAATAACAGACATACACAAAAACCAGAACAGCAAAAAAAATGAAAAGCCATATTATTGAAGACTTGTTTCTCAAAATGACTTCTCTAAAAATTCCGCTACACCCAAAAGCAAAGCTTTCCTTTGGCCAAGGACTACGTGTGATAAATCAATGCCTAATGATGTTATTTCACAATTCTTTTTAAGGGGAATGTAAAACGTGCATGTCACAAGTCAGGCCTTTGCTGGAAACTGTCTTACAACCTGTTCTATCAAATAGCTATTGTGAATTCATAATGATGGCAAATGAGTCATTAATTATTGTCTACACCCTCTCAAAGTAAATTTGTCATTCAACAGCATTGAATAGGAAGCCAGCGTATCTGTTATCCCTAACTGCACTTTCACCCTTTCCTTACAGGAATCTAGTAGTTTCATACATTGGAATCATCTCAATAGTTTTCAGGTCACGGACCTACAAGGTTTTCTTCAGAATCACTAAACTGTCTGAATGGGAATGATAAATTCTTGCTCATCAGTTGGATTGTCTGTCTTTGGTTTTGTTGTTGTGCAAGATTAACATGCACAAAGCTGAGAGCTCTTAAAGGGTGGACAATTTATTATTTTCTTTACAGGGAGTGGCCTGCTCTTTGGTTTCATAAACTGCATACGTTCAAAGATTGATAGTTAAATTAATTCATATATTAGTCAGATTAGTGTAGTCTGGCTTTAAAAGTTTTCAAATAATATTGCCAGGGATAGTGACATTTCAAAATTAAGGAAGTGAGTGTGTTTAAAGGGAAAAAAGCCCTTTGTTTCAACATGACAAACCCTGAAAAAATAATGTAACTAGATGGCACAGCTTAGAAAGGACTGATGCTTTTTATTTTATATACTATAATTTTTGCACTTTTCTAGACAGAAATAAGAGATGATACAGTCTTCTTAAATTAAGATCCTTAAATGACAAAAGCCTTCAGTTACTACCTTAGTATATGCATTTCTAGTGGGACAGAGTCTAATTCCAGGTACACAGTGGTTATCACCAGGTATCTATTTTCACCCACTTTCATTCTATTGCTTTAAAAATGTAGCATTTATCAAAGATGCTAACTTGATAGGACGAGCGGGGCATTTCAAGCTTTCCCACACCATCCCTAACATGTCTCACCACTGACAGGCAAGAACCAATGGTAAGAGGATAGTTTGATCTCTACGCCTTTCAATCCTAAATCTCTACTGAGATGGCCAGAAGAGGTGCCGATAAGCAATCTTTGTGATTTAAGCCACACTTCAGAAAGGTGCATAACCATCTTGTCTAAATGGGGATGCGTTCCTGAAATAAGGCCTTAGACATGCCCACCAGAACCTGGACTGAAACAGCCATTTCACATAGGCAGTCTTAGAGCAGCCAGACCACAATGACTTTTCAACACTACAGACCTTCACAGTTTGATTCAAACCAGTAACCTAGCAGTGAAATCTTTGTATCTACACCTCTACTCCGATATAATGCGGTCCTCAGGCGCCAAAAAAATCTCACCATGTTATAGGTGAAGCCGCGTTATATCAGGGTAGGGAGAGGAACCGCTCCCAGCCCCAGCTCACCTCCACTCTGCCTCCGCCTCCTCCCTGAGCGCGCCGCCGCTGCTCCGCTTCTCCCTCCCTCCCTTCCTTCCAGGCTTGCCGCGCCAATCAGCTGTTTGGCCCAGCAAGCCTGGAAGAGGGGGAGGCGGAGAAGCGGAGCGGCGGCAGCGCGCTCAGGGGAGGAGGCGGAGATGAGTTGGAGAGGGGAGCGGTTCCTCTGCACCCCCCCTTACTTGCTGCGGCCCCCCCGCCCCAGCTCACCTCCGCCTCCTCCCATGAGCGCACCACAGCTCTGCTTCTCCTCCCTCCCAGGCTTGCCGCGCCAAACAGCTGATTGGTGTGGCATGCCTGGGAGGGAGGAGAAGCGGAGCTGCGGCACGCTCGTGAGAGGAGGCGGAGGTAAGCTGGGGTGGGGGGGCCCCGGGGAGCGCCACAGCAAGTAACGGGCGGGTGCAGAGGAACCGCCTGCGGTAACACGAATTCGGATATAACAAGATAAAGCAGCCCCATCCCCCGGAGCGCTGCTTTCCCGCGTTATATCCAAATTCGCGTTATATCGGACTGCATTATATCGGGTTAGAGGTGTATCTAGCTCTGAATATCAAATAAATATAGCTATTCTGTCTTGTGCATTAGGTGAGTTTACAAGCTATTCAGCAAAGCATGCTGTCGATTCAAGGTCAGAATTTGTCCCTTACTATTACTATTCATCCCTTACTTACACAACTAAACCCATGAAAACACTAGCAAGTTTTTAAAACAAAATATTGCAGCCACGCCTGTGGGGTTTCACATACAGATGATTTGACGACAAGTATCATGTCTACAGAGCCGATAAAAGAAAATGTTTTTCATATAAATGCTCAGTTAGCCCATGGATCTCACTGCCACTCAATACCATTGAGCCAACCTCTTAGCAAGATTCAAAAAAGGTTAACAAGATCATCCGAAGTTATTAATATACAACCAACCAATCAACCAAGAAGGTTGGAAGAGATGTAATCCCTTCTGCTTCAGGGTATAAACCAACTTCTCATTATTGGGAGTTAGGAAGACGCTTTCCCTGGAGGAAAGTTACTCCATAATTGTCTACTACAGGGCTTCCTGCAATTTCATCTGAAGCATCTGTTGTGGGGTAATGTCAAACAGGATACTCGCCTAAATGGGCGATTGGTCTGATCCAGTATAGCAGTAGCTCTATCCCTACTTCCGCACTGGCAGTAGCCATTCTAATTGCTTTGTCAGTTACTTAAAAACTGAAGAAAAGCAAAATCTCACCTCCTCCAAGAGGTGCTATAGAGATATTAACTTAATCAAATGGAGGAAGCCTCTGCATAAAGTAACCCCCTCACCAACAAAATGTAGAAAACCCCACTCACCTTCTACATTCATGGCTTCCCTCAGAGCCTGCAATTTCTTCTGTCTCTCTCTGATCCTGTCAAAGGCACACGATATTGCTGCAGAGGTTGATGACTCTGGCACCAGGCGCACTTGTTCCAGTTTTTGAGGGCCGAAGACATCCAGTGCTATGCTTCCATCAGAATATCTTGCTTCCTTGTTCCTAGTGGTAGTTGAAGTCCGTACTGTAACTGTCTCATAGTGATTGTTGTGTCTGTGAGACTCTGCAGAATGGTCTGTCTCAGTTGCTTTGTTAGTTGTACACAGCAAGTCTGTGGAGGAAGCCCAAACCTTCCGTTTGGGAGCACTGTCTGCTCCAACATTACTTTCCCCCCCCAAGTCATCAGTTCTGCACCGATAAGGACAGCAAGCATCTTCACGTCCAGAGTAGTAATCTGAGGATATGCTTTGGAAAAAATCTTCCTCGCCTTTTGCTCCTCTGATGGACAGGAATCCCATAGATTTACTAAGCCCTTTGTTCAGCATGGCCTGTTGAGAGAATTGAGCCTTTTGTACTTCTGATGCATCACCCGTTAAACTTCGTCCTGGAATGAGAAGAATCCATCATGTATGTACTGTCGGTTCAGGCACTGGAGTGCAACAAAAGTTATTGACTTTGTAAGCTATACACCATTTAAAAATGCAGCTTTTGGTTTATCGTGCAAATGCTGGAAAAAATACTTTAAAGGATTCCTCACTTAATAACCCAAAACAATGCTTATGTTATCAGATACTTTCCAACATTCATTTTCTTTGTTTCTGAAATATCCAACGGTGAATTCCTGGCCCAGTGGAGTTGGGTAACTAATAATATTTTAAAACATACAGAGTGAAATAAATGTTTTAACAGTTTTCTCCCATCACCAAATGATCTTTTGAAAATAATCTGAAACACTCCTGAAAATATTAGAGCTATAGTTTACAGAAATTCCCCCACCATGCTCTAAAGACATAATCCACATTTTTATTGCTTTATGACAAGTCTAGGTTTGTTCTACTGATTACCTGGATACACTACAGTATTGGCTGCAGTAGGAGATGACTATGTAACTTGGAATTTAAAAAAATCCTGGATCTTACAGTAATGACTATTTTTGGATGATGTTAGACTCTCTTGAGTTAACTTTCTGAACTTAAGATAGGCACTCTGATAGAGTTTTCAAGAACAGAGTAATTGTATGAGCTTTTATGCTTTACGTTAAGGTAGCATTTCAGGCAAGCAGGCTATTTTGAAATTACTTACAAATAATACTATCAAATGAGATATTTCTTCTACAAATGTACTTGGAAGAATGCTAAACTTTACTTAACCTCAATATCACCCCACTAGCTCTGAAAACTCACAGTGCAAGTAAAGGTTTTTGTCATGAATTTTCTGGAAACTATGGGCCCAATTTCACATACACCTACTACCAGGAGAAGTACCTACAACCATAAGTAACCACACCAAAATCCTTGGGATTACTCACCAATGCAAGCATTTTGTTAAATAACGCAGGCCCTGATCCTACAAACTACATGTTTGCGTATTTAAGTGCACGGCTACACTAGAGTTTACAGCAGTGCTGCTGCAGAAGCTTCTCCCACCAACATAGTGCTGTCTATGCTTATGATTTATTCACCCCCCGAGTGACATAAGTTATGCCGACTACACTGTAGTGTAGACAAAGTCTAAAAGGATCAAATGGCACTTGCTTAAAACTACCGTGTAAAGATTTAAAAATTACTAATATTCAAGAGGTAAAACTACTAATTACTAATATTCAAGAGGATCAGACAATGTCCAACTACTGTTACTCCTCTGTTCTGTACATCTTGATACAGAAACATTTGAAAACTTTCAGTACAAAGTTATGGAAATTTGAACAAAAAAACCTACTGTGTATTCCTAACATAGAGTAGCTTAGTCCCATGTATATTACAACTCCAGAAATATACTGCTAAAAACTACAAGGATGATGTCTACCTGAGGTGTATGCATATTATACATATTGATTTTCACCCCACGATAGCACCCCTGCTGGGAAAAAACGGATTGAAAAGAGTCTCTGGCGTGTAGTCAAGTCAATCCTTCTGCCAACCCAGCTAGAGATATAGTAGTGCACGTTGTCTCTCAGAGCGAACTTTTAACAATATCCCAGATGAGATATTAGCCTATATTTCTTCCCTCTGAGTCAGCCTTGAAGTCCTCTTCACAAAAGAAAACAATCCTAGAGCTCAAAGTAATTTGCTGCACTGAACCTTCTATTGTGAAAGACAGTTCTGGAATCTGAACTGCTGCCCTTTGTTAGAGAGTTGATCAACTCTCATCAAGAGCCACACTTGTGCATTAGGCTCCTGCTGAGCTTCCAGTGAGTCTATTACTTTTTATTGTATTTTATTGAGTGCTCTAAGAGTTTTTACAAACACTTTGAAAGCTCATTGATTTGCACCCCTAAGCTTTGACTGTCTACTCTTTTCTTGTTACCATTTTGGCCTGAATAAGACCTGGCATGATAAAATAAGTATTTCTTATCCTTGCAAAGTCATAACATTTTAGTGTTCTGAGCTTCAGAAGAGACTAAATGTCTTCAAGGCAGCACAAAAGCTGCTGTGTGTTCCAACTCGTTCAAAATACTAAAATGCAAGGCTTTGTCAAAGGGAGAAAAACATTCCAAAACTGACTGTTACACAACCCAAGTCAACATTCCAAAATTAGGGTTAAAGCCCTAAGCCTCAATTAAAAAAATAAAATAATCCATGGCTGGCCACCATCTTCCATGGGGCATCTGTTGATGATCTGTGCCACTGATTACCCAGAAGGCCCCTGCCTAGCTCAAATGTTCAATGGCTGTCTGTTAAGCTCAGTTTGCACATAAACAGCCTTCAAATGGTCATAGGCCACAATGCCACCACAAGTGAGTCTGCTGCTGCCAATGGCCCCTTCTCCCCACCCCACATTGTATGCAAACGTGGTTTAGGAAAGGGTGTAAATACTGCAGCAGATGCAAACGGGTGGGCACACTTTGGCAACACGTCAACTCAAACATTAGAAACATATTTCAATATTTTCACTATTTATTTAAGATTCTCGGTGTGAGGGGGAGAGACATCAAAGTGAAATCACCCACGTTACCATCCCCACCCCCAAAGTTTCAATTCTAAAAGTAAGATTTTTAGCTGGAAAAATTGCTTTTGCATTACTTCACCTTATTGTTTTACTTTCCAAATCAGACTGCCTAAACCGAAATTAAATGCATGCAGTAAATCTAGTGAAAGAATAATGATGTTAAAGGAAAATGAGGAGTACCTCTCCCTCCCCCCCCCACCAAAAAAAGGATGGCTATGACACCCATGTAACACTTTGACTATATTTCGGGACAACCTGTGAACCATATAGGCCCAATTCAAAAAAGTATCCCTGTTCAAGAATGCTTTCCTGAACTGGGGCCATAATAGCGAACACTGAGTCCAAGCATATTATAAACACCAATTAGGTTCCCACACAGCAGCAAGCATGTCTATTGTACATTGACGGAGCGTGCAGTAAGGGACCGTGACCTGTTCAAATATAGAAATGAGAAAGCTTGAGGGGGAGGAGCAGGGCATCAACCTCAAGCGTTGATTGTCTATTGTTGGGAGTAGGTGCTACAATACTCCCTACAATAGACTCCCAGCCAAGCCCTACTAGATGCTCAGTTTATACCAAAGGCTCAGCAAAGAGGAGACTAACTCCTGACCTCAGCATGTGGGGATGTTTCCCATTCCTTAACTCCCATGCCCACTTGATCTTTCCTCGAAAGGAGGAGCGAGTGCCCTAATCACTATCTCATCATCAGGGACTGGGAGAGTGCTCATGGCTGCAGCATTGCCACTCATTTGGTAATTATAAGGACAGGAGAGGAGAGGAGAGGAGCTGTCTTGACAGAAAGCAGTGCATGAAGTGGATGCTTGATAGATGCCCATTTCCACACTGCTATTTCATTCTGCTGATTGGGATGCTTAGAACACCATTTTTCCATGATTGACTTTTGCTGCCTGTGTTCGCCTTTAACATATGACCAAAGGGAAATCAGTGTTGGCCTTAGCATTTAGACATTAGGCTACAAAACAGTTTCACTCCAATCTCCTGTGATCACATCACGAAGCACAGGATTTTTGGGAACGACTGTGTAAATGTTTCTTTGCATCCCCATAAATCTTCAGTCTGCCACCAGGCCACCCTGTTGCCAGAGGAATGGAGAACCACCAGCTTACATTGAGGCCTGTACTGTAACACTGAGGTGGGGGGGGAAAAAAGTGAAGGTCTAAACTGGGAGGTTTTTGCACTTTGTTTGAATTTTAAGTATTTTTTCCCCTTTTCCTGCATTTCACTGTGGATCACAGAATAAACAGCAATATTATTGTAACGCAAGTGCTCAAAATATCACCCCTTTCCTCACAAGCTCACAGCTTTAGAAACATCATAAAGTTAAAAAAAAATCACTGCTCTTGCTCATTCCCTCCCTAGATCTCTTTATTCCTTTTTATTTCCTCCTGTTCCACAGCTCATTCTACATTATTTTTCTCCCTGCTATTCTCTTTCTCTGAAATGCAGCATCTTCCTTTCCCAGTCTCTTTTCTTCCCAATTCGTATTCATACTCTTCTCTCCACCCCCTTGTTCTCCCCTTAGTCTCATCTTTTGTTCCTCATCCCATCATTCTCACCTGGTCTCCTCACACTGTACCTTTAAGGTCTTCCCCACCACATACACACACTAATTCCAAATGAGCACTGACTGAACTAGTATATAATTCTTTTCAAGCAGCTGTTTAATAGTCATCACTACTGTGATGTAGTTATTAACCCCATTTTACAGATGGGGAAATTAGGTGACTTGGCCAAAGCCACAGAGGGATTCCAAACCAAGATGAGAATGCACTTGCTTAGGTCTGTAGACAATGCTGACCCTTACACATGACTGTGACTTTCTTATTCTCTATAGAAATGCTATTTTGAAACTACGTATATCAAGTTTCAGAG
>NW_020665140.1:7220881-7253677 GCF_002925995.2 Terrapene triunguis
TAAATTTGTTAGTCTCTAAGGTGCCACAAGTACTCCTGTTCTTTTTGTCTTATGAAAGGAGACTCAAAGAGCTTGGCTTGTTTAGCCTAACCAAAAGAAGGCTGAAGGGAGATATGATTGCCCTCTATAAATATATCAGAGGAATAAATACCAGGGAGGGAGAGGAATTATTTAAGCTCAGTACCAATGTGGACACAAGAACAAATGGATATAAACTGACCATCAGGAAGTTTAGACTTGAAATTAGACAAAGGTTTCTAACCATCAGAGGAGTGAAGTTCTGGAACAGCCTTCCAGGGGGAGTTGTGGGGGCAAAAGACCTATCTGGCTTCAAGACTAAGCTTGATAAGTTTATGGAGAGGATGGTATAATGGGATAGCCTAATTTTGGCAATTAATTGGTCTTTGACTATTAGCGGTAAATATGCCCAATTGCTTGTGATGGGATGTTAGATGGGGTGGGATCTGAGTTATTACAGAGAATTCTTTCCTGGGTGTCTGGCTGGTGAGTCTTGCCCACATGCTCAGGGTTTAGCTGATCGCCATATTTGGGGCCGGGAAGGAATTTTCCTCCAGGGCAGATTGGCAGAGGCCCTGGGGTTTTTTCGCCTTCCTCTGCAGCGTGGGGCATGGGTCATTTCCTGGAAGATTCTCTGCATCTTGAAGTCTTTAAACCATGATTTGAGGACTTCAATGGCTCAGACACAGGTTTGATACAGGAGTGGGTGGGTGAGATTCTGTGGCCTGCGTTGTGCAGGAGGTCAGACTAGATGACCATAATGGTCCCTTCTGACCTTAAAGTCTATGATTCTATATTTGTGCATAAGAACACTTCAGCATTCTCAAGCTGATAGTGTAAACCTTGTGACACATCTATATTATATATTAGTTCCATGTGTGACAAATTTTCCTAATGACTTTCACACTGGCAATTCAGTCTCAAGTCCACACAAATGATAAACTGTATAATATAAAAAGGAGATAGGACAACATTGTCCTTTATTTACTTTTCGATAGCACATTTGTATGTTGGCTTTCTACCCGAGGTTCCTCATTCCAGGCCTATCATTAATGTAATTGGTACTAAATTCAAGTTCTTGCTTTGCCAGAGGCTAGAAGCTCTGTCCTTAAGGGAAGCTGAGCTACACGGATATTGACAGAATTAGTACCAATGATAGGAACATAGCTATAAAAATAGAAATATCAAAGGTGTAAATTCTCTGGAGTCTACTGCAGACTGGTTGTCACTCAGTAAGTTACAGATGCTCCCAGGGTTACGCAAGACCCGATTTACTCAAATTCGCACTTACGGAAAAAGTTCCATAAGCCAGAAATAGGATTTTCAAGTTGCGGAAATTTATGCGTAACATACGGGTATACGTTTCTGACTTACGCAAAATTCGAGTTACGCAAGGCTTTCCGGAATGGAATAATTGCATAAGTCGGGGGTGTCTGTATTCTATAATCATCTCTCTTCGCTCCTTGCTGGTTTTTAAATGGTTTACAGAGCTGAAATGCCAAATTGGAACTGAGAATTATTCTCATTCAGGGTTACTATCCTGATTCCGTACTCCCTAGGAACTGAATACAGTGGGAATCAGGTACAGCAGCTACCAAAGAGGAGGAGAACCTGTAAATTGGAAGATGGTGTTGAGAGCAAGATGTATTGCGGAACAGAACTGAAAGCTAGCACCAGGAGGTGAAGGACTGGGAGAAGACGCTGGGAATCAGGAGGGCATGCATCTTAGGCAGAAGAAAAGGCTTAGGATTTGAACACAATGTGGACCAGAAGGGAAAACCAGCTCGGGAGCAGGACAAGCAGCCAACAGAGGGAGAAAAGAAAGGAATCTGGGTTCGTCTCTTAAAAGACAGGGAAGGAAAAAGGACTTAATGTAGTAAGAACACAGTTATTTTGTTTTTGACATCTGAGGGAATTGTGTGCCAAAAAATTAAAAATTATGGGCACAATATTTTTTAATTCTGCAAATTTTATTTGTCAATAAATAAATGTGGCTCCAGCATGGCAGTGGGGATCACAGGCCCTGACTGCATTGAGGTGGGAGATCACCCTAAACCCCCACCTTCCTCGGTACAGGAACTCGGCAGTGAGGTTGCACCTGACCCTGACAGTGTAAGGGCTGGGCCTGTCCCAGAAACACCCCGGGGCCCTGCCTCTCTGTGCCAGGCGCACCAGGTATGGATGGGCAGGCTCAGTCCAGCAAGAGCCAAGTGTAGAGAGGCTTAGTGTGGGGAGATCCAGGTGCGGGGCGAGAGGTTTCTGTGTGGGGCAATCTGGGTGTGGGTGGCTCAGTGGGAGATCTGGATGCACAGGGGCTTGTTGGGGGGTTCCGGATGCAGGGGTAATGGGATTCTGCAGGGGATCCAGGTGAAGGTGGTTGGGGCTCAGCGGGGGGGTCTGGGTGTGGGGGGCTTACAGGGCAGGTCCAGGTGCTGGGGGAGTGGGGCTTGATGGGTGGGGGTCCAGGTGCAGCTGGTTGGGGATCAGTGGGGTCTGGGTGTGAGGGGCTCGTCAGAGGGGTCCAGGTGGGGGGAGGTGGGGCTTGTCAGGGTGAGGGTTCGATGGGCCTGCTTAACAGAGGAGCCCCAACTGCTGCTGAGGGGATGCCACATGCTGGGCTCCTGCTTCCCCTATCCCCTTTTCTTCTCCATCCCCCTCACCTCACTCCCACATTCCCCTCCCCCTGCTCTATTCCACCCCCTTCCTTCCCCACTGCCTTTTCCCACCACCCCCACCCCTTACCCAGCCCCACCCCAGGCACTCACTGTTTCACAGAAAACAGAAAGGCTCCCAGCACACAGAAGGGGAGCACAACTGGCACTAGGACTCAGGAGGTGGCTTCAGCTGCTCAGTCAGCAGAGCTGAGAGACAGCCTCCTTCAGCTGGGGAGCTCTGTGCTTGCAGAAATGGGGGGGCAGTGGCACGTAACCCCATGTGCCCACCATACCTCACCTCGGTTTGGAGGGAATCCCCCACAAAAACTGAGCCCTTGGTCACCCCTGTGACACTACACCCATATTCTTCATAGAGATATTGTTATGGTATGATTATGGCATAACTATGATGTATTTTATACAAGATAGGTCATGTGAGATATCATTGAAAAGGTTATGTTTTACTGAATATGATTATCCTATTTGTATGCATGGATTATTTTAGCATCTGAAGTTAGGAATATTGTCTATGCATCTATTACAAATGTGTTTACACCTGGGGAACGCCCACTAGGCAGAATGCAATGAATCTAGATGGCTGGCTGGGAGGGGCCATTAGGGAGAACAATAGGTCTTAGAAGATGCTAATCTCCCACCAGTGAGCCTTCCTGAGGACACTACAAACAGCCTCCTAGACATGGCTACTATGGCCCTACAGGGACATGTGACCAAGTCATCCGGTACAGGACTCCATCTTGGAGTACCAGTGTTTTTCCACGGAAAGGTGTGGGAACCAACTAAGCCTGGAGACAAAGGGTTCCCACCATATGCAAAAACTATTTAAGACAGGGAGTGACATCACTGTGGTTCTTCTTCACTGACTCCCTGCCCGAGAAGATTGCTGGAAACACCTAAGAAACAAGGACTGAACTGAGAGAGGGGGCGAATTTCATGAGTTCTCTGTGCAGCACAAGACGGTATAATTTTGGGTTGACCCTTCAAAAGGGTGTGTGCACTTGAGTAACTGGGCAGTTCCTTAGCTGAGCCTTCCTATGCAGAGCTGATCTCAGCATCTGTGTGAAGCTGCAGCTGGGTGTGTCTTCACCTGTATGTGTGCTGGAAGGGGACTGAGAACCTATCAAAGCAGTGCAGTGTAAAGGGAGTCCAGGCTGGTGGGTCAGGTGGGCTCAGTGGTATCCCGGTTCCAAGTGGCAACCCATCAGAGCTGCTCCTCCCAACGCGGCTTCCCTTTGGTTCCCTGCCATTTTCTGCAGGGAAGCACAGGAATTCTTCGGGGGGACGGGGCATTTTCTGCTGGCATACAGTCACACAGAATCTCCCCAGGAGTAAAAGTTTTTATAGCCAGAGGGAACCTTATCCATATAACACCAGCCTAGCACAGAAGTGGGTTTGGTAGCTGAAATACACAGTCACAAGTTGATAGCACCATCTGTTCAGAGAGGGGAAAGAGACACAGAAGAACTATTTCTTGAATTAATCCGTTGAGAGTCAGATTTTGAGGGAGGTGAATGGATTATGCTCACTCTACAACAATGATGCCTGGACATTCAAAATGATGTCAAGCATTTATACAGCACTTGTGCTTGTCATCTGAATATATGGGAGCCAAAGGATGGTTCCACTTCTTTTGCTTATTCATTTTTTCCTATCTTCTCTTATCTTTCATTTCCTCTTTCTTCAGAAAGCTTCTTTTCTCTCTTTCTGTGGTGTGGTTTGAGAGATGGGTATATTGTAATCTTGGGAAGGATGAACAACATTTTAGGTATTTGCAGAATGGAATGGCTCCAGGGAATGATAATGAGACAGTGAGCATTTCATCACCTACGTAGAACTGGCTCAAACCTGAAAGCTGGCTGGTGGTCTATATGAAATATATTGGGGGTCTCCACCACCTCTCATCACACATCCATATCACAAAAATCCCTACAATTGTATTGCTGGTGGTGATCTTACAGAAGGGCAAGGACGGAAAGGACATAGTCACTGAATCACATTGTCACTCCTCCTTCTCAGGTTGAGGTATGTTAAGTGAGCACTATAACCTGGTTAAATAGAAAGTAGTGTCTTATATGGGCCTTATCGCCATGGTACCTGTTGCTACCATGATGTACTTGCTCTGTGGATAGAGGACTTTAGTTTCCAGTCCAGCACCTTCCATAAGCACTACATGCACTTGGTGTGTGGGCGCGTGTAAATAGCACAGGCTCATTAGACAACATGACATCCCCTGGATAGGAGAACATAGCACAGAAGAGGAGTACTGACTTGGATCAAGAGATCCCTTACCAACTTGAGGGTGGTGAGCTTGCTTACTGAGAGTGGCTGTGTAACGTGTACTCTTCCACCTCAAGGAAATCCTAATGAACACTCTTCTTCACTCCAGGAGACCACAAGATAAATCAGCACTAAAAGAATCTTGTTATTTTTGGCATCTTGGAGCGTACAATGCGGGGTATGAAGCCAAGTGAAGGCACAGTGGTCAGCCAATCTTTTAACTCTGCAGAACCTCAGGGAGCCAGATGCTGCATCTCAGCTGAACTTTCTGAGTAAATATTGTTTTTTAAATTCCCTTCTTAACCAGTTCAAAAGAGCAGGTATCATATGTACCGAGCAATGCAAAGAAAGCAGGGTGAGGGGAAGAATATCCTGTCCTATGTTGTTTTATAAATAAATCATACAGGTTACAGTGGGAAAACACCTGTTAGATCATCTCATCCTTCCCCTGCAAATACAAGGTATAGTCCTGTAGTGGGGCGGACTGCCCCACTCCCTGAGAATTTAGGCTGCAGCAGGCCAGTGGACCTGCGCAGATGGGCAGCCAATCAGAAAAGGGCTTATTGTGAGCCAATCAGAGCCCAGATTGGAGGCAGCCAATCAGGGCCGGGCTCAGCCCTATAAAAAGGCTGCTCAGGGAGAGAGCAGTCAGTCTGTCCCAGGCTTTGGAGAGGGGAAGGTCTGTCTCCAGAGGTGGGAGACTAGCACCTGGGACAGCGCAGTGCTGGGCAGGCCAGGGGGAGCAGAAAGAAACTCCAGCCCGCTGGGGAAGGGCCTAGCCAGTGCGAGGGGCCTAAGGGGAAACGGCCCAGGGACGTGGACAGATGGAGGGAGAGAAGGAGGGCAGGACAGCTGCCACTAAAGGGTCCCTGGGTTGGGACCCAGAGTAGTGGGGGGGGCCTGGGTCTCCCCCTTGCCTTACACCCGGCCAATGGGACTGGCCGTTTTGGGCTGCACCAACCCCCTGCCAAGAGGTGTGTGACTTTGGGGGTGCAGTTGCCCACATTGGCCGGGGCGTAGAGAGACAGCTGATTGACCCCCCCCCCGGAAGGGAGCGAGGATGGACTAAGGGGCACTGCCGGAGGGCAGTGGCTCGAAGAGGACGCCGCGAGCTTGGGAGCAATGCGGGTCTAGACACGCCAACCGAGGGCGAGACAACGGGTGGGACACCACCAGGAGAGGGTGCTCCACTGGACTGAGCTAATTCCCGGAAGTAACCAGCAGGAGGCAACAGGTGGTGAGTTCCAACACCGTTACACGTCCCTAGAGAGAGGATACGCTAGACATTAAACAGATACTACTGCACACTAGAACTGAGCCAGAAACCCGTGAAGATGCTATAACAAGATGGCTTGTTATAGTACCAATCTCTGACGTTAAGCAGTAAAACCCAAACATAACTATATGTTAACAACAAAGCTTAGGACTGTAAAGACATAAAATTACTTCTGCTAAAGACCGTCTTATAAGTTATGTGTATACGAACAAAAAGAAACAATCAAACAAATAGGAAATCCACACTCATTTGAGAAGAAGAGATTTTAAGTTAAGGACAATTAGATTTCTTGTGGTGGTGGTGGTGGGGGGGGAGAACAAACAAATGTTGCAAAAAAAGCTAAGGTACTAAGTACTATATTATGGCTGTAGAAATCACATGCGATGGAACGTGCGAGGGTGAGACAAAAGGGATACTGCATCATCAACTGTTCCTAAGGGCATACTGCCTGTAGAGGACAGCAGGGAAAAAAAATCAGCAAAGGAGGGCTCTTAAGAAAAACTCCACCTCTTATTTGGAAGAGCAGCCTACCATTCCGTCCCAGCACCTAGCCCTGAAGCCCCAGTCAGTACAGAATGGTTGCAGGGCCATGGCCCTGCCTAGTTTTGCCTTCTTTGTGGTTTTTAGCACTACTGGCGATCCTAGTAGCTATCTTGATGCTTGTAATCCCTTCCAGGCTACTATGTTTTTTAAACAACACAAAAGTAACAAGAAGAGCTGAACAACAGAGTTTTTGTACCCCGTTTGGTGGTGGCAAATGGGCAAAGACTGACAGTAACATGTGAAGAGTTGAACACCTTATGTACCTTCTGCGCAATGATAAATCTGAGCAATTGTGTCCATTCACTGTTTGAGAAGTGAGCAGTAACTGCTGGTAGTGAGATACTACATTTGAATGCATGTATTTTTAGGGTAGAATTGACCATTATGATCGTTTAGTCTGGACTTCTGCACAATGCAGGAAAAATGAGTCCTGGTTCAAACCCATAATTTCTGGTTGACCTAGACAATAATTTTTAGAAGACATTTAGTCTTGATTTAAAGATTTCAAGTGATGGCAAATTGTTCCAGTGGTTAATTATTCTATATCAGATATCTCACTCAAGATATCTGGCATGTGAATAAACCCAAGCTCAACACACAGTTGGAACTGCATGTCTTTAAAAATTACATTCTACACAATTCTTATTCACATGCCATCAATGGGACTTAAGTATGCACGTAAGTGTTTAGCTGAACTGTGATCTCTGGTGTACTAATCCTCAGGCTTCTGAGAATGTGAATATGAGTTCTCCCTCTCCTACTACACTCATTTGGCAGACTAAGCATCCTAGATTTCTTCCATAAGGCTTTCATCATCCTGACCACCAAGGAGCATTTACCTGTGGGAAGTCCCTTCCCTCTCAGCCTATCCCGAATGGCCTGGCTTCTGTCTGTCTGCAATTTTCTTTCTCCGTTGCAGGAAAGCTGATCGACCTGTAAACAGGCAGTAATACAAAGTCAAGTGTTCTGAAAAGACCACGTTAGCATGAAGACTGGATACTTCAGGACAAAAGGCCAGCACATTTAGCAGGTCATTGTCTTTCTCAGGCAAATAAATGTTCAACAGAAGTAATATACAGTATTTACATTAGTTTGTCTGTGGAAATTCAGAATTTCTTCATTGAATTGGGATTATCAATTTGGATTTCCCCCAGGGTTATGTTTTAGGAACCCTTTCCTTATTAGTATCACTTTGTTCAATACATGTTTGGCATACTTTCCCCCCAAATAAACAGAAAATAATTCCATAAATCTACAACATAAATATGTTCCATTACAGTAAATTGAAACTAGAAGAATTAAAATAGCTTTAGATATTCCAGGATGTGCCTATTCAGGGTTAGTTTGCTAAATTATGGTTTTACCTACTATTAAATGCAAGCTTGTGGATGATCTTTTAATCTAGTACCCACAGTGGCTATATTGGATGCCCATACAGTAGCTTTAATAATTTCAGGAAAGTGTTTCCTTCAGTGTTTCCATAATTCAAAGAACAAAAAAGGAAATTCCAACTCTTGAGATATTTTATCACAGCTTCCCAACTTTTAAAAATAAATGTTAATTCAATATATATATTTATCTGATTCTGGATACTTGCATACAAATAATTCAAAGAATCTTTTAAAATTGCACTGATAATTTTTTACTCTAGCTTTTCTGTAAATTAGAAACTAACTAAAGAATTAGGATTGCAGTTTGTGAAAAATCAAGCTACTCTCTATCTAGTACAATTACAATGCAACCCAACTAATATTAAATAGGTTCTATCAGTGATCTCCCCATTCACCCTTTACAAAATATTTTAAAAAGGAAATGCACCCAATGACATTTTAAAATATTTTGCATTTCAATGGATAATCTCCTATACAGTTCAAGAGGAAACTGGGGGGAGGGATAGCTCAGTGGTTTGAGCATTGGCCTGCTAAACCCAGGGTTGTGAGTTCAATCCTTGAGGGGGCCACTTGGGGATCTGGGGCAAAATCAGTACTTGGTCCTGCTAGTGAAGGCAGGGGGCTGGACTCGATGACCTTTCAAGGTCCCTTCCAGTTCTAGGAGATGGGATATCTCCATTAATTTCTTTCTTTCTTTCTTTCTATTTACAGTACAATGCCTAATCAGGTCAACAGATATGTACAGGAACAGATTTCTAAACTGGATGCTCATATAATCCTGAGCAAGAGCAGCACAGTTTCCATATATAAACAGTGTATGTACATCATTAAGTTGGCGTTTCAAGGATATGTACAGAAACAAACAGCAACAGGACCTATTTGTGTACAATGGAATGAAACTGGGGAGTGAAGACTAGCTCAGTGCATAAAGAAAACAACCGCACCACGATGTCACCAACGTTCTGATGATACCCGGTTCTATTTTCCTTTCTTGTTTAGTGTGAATAATGTGATCTCAGATATTCCAATGACTTGGTGAAACAGGGAGATGGACGAAAGACAGCTGGCTAAGACTAGGCTCAGGCAAAACATAGGTGATGTTGATTGGTAGAGGGAAACAGAAGAACTAGCAGAATCTCAACAAGCAACACCTCAACTGAAGTTTTTTTTAATACCCCTCCCACTTATTAAGGGGCTTTGGAGGGATTCACCTTTGATCCTGGAACTTACAGATAGGCATTTTCAGCCACTACTACCTTTTCCATCGATGCTGGCCAAGATAAAGGGCTGGTCAAAGTCATTCACATCTTTGTCACCTCCAGGCTAATGCTATGCTAATGCACTATTAGCTGGGACTGACTATGAAAGCCATATGGCAATTAAGACTGATACAACATAGATCATCAACTCACCTGCTAAGCAAGAGACATCATACAAGACCATTCACACTAGTGCTCTGCACTCTACTGGTTGCCTGTAGGTCACAATCCAACCCCATTTTAAAAGCTCTGAATTTGCTGGGGCCTGGTTGTCTCAATTACTGCCTCTTGCTCTGCATTGTAGAAGAACAGCTACACTGAGTTACCATGGAGGAGCTCAGATACCACACTGATGATCATTGGGGAGAGAGAGAGAGAGATTCAGCTGCCATGCTTAGGCTGCCAGAGAGCAGAGTATGCCTCACAGCGCTCTCTCTGGAGGGCCTGTGGGTATGGAATCAGTGATGGCTGGAGATTCAACTGAGCCAGAGTCATATCTCTTCATGCAGCAAATTACCAACCAGATTAGCAAGGCCCTGACATCACTGGAATCTCCCATCTCAAGAAACAGGATATCAAGCAATGCGCTTTTCCGTGATCATACTGGTGGCATGTGTCCAGGGATCCATTTTTACACCAGCTATATCTGAGTGGTATCCGCGAGAACTGAAACGGCCATGAGGTCGGCCTCCAAAGAGGTGGGATGATTTCCTAACAAGGAGATATGGACAAGCATGGCGAAGGATGGCCAGAGCGAGAGAAGACATGTTGTGATTGGCTCAGTCTTAACTGATGAAGGACCGACAGTCTACACAGTAATAACTTCCAAAAGGTTGAAGCAGTAGAATACTGTAGTACAGGGATCCCCAACGCGGCACCCGGGCACCCACCTGGGCATCTAAGTGCGCCCGCGTACTGGCTGGCGGACGAGCATCTGCCAAAATGCCACCGAGAAGCAGCGTCATCCAGAGGCATTGCTGCCGAAATGCCGCCGATTTTCGGCGGCATCGCCTATTGACATTGCCGCTTCTCGGCGGCATTTCGGCGGATGCTCGTCCGCCACCACGGTCCTCCGTGGCTCATCGTCTGGCACCCGCCAGACGAAAAAGGTTGGGGACCACTGCTGTAGTAACATAGCAGTGAATCAGAACCACAGTATTCAAGACCTATGGTCCAGCAATTCTGTAGAAATACTTTGCTTGAGTTGTCTGCCATTATTAGAGATAATTTATAAATGAAAAATACTGGGAGAAGTACTGTTTGGCACCATTAACAGTTAGTAAGCTCCATTTCTATTCAGAGTCCTAAAATTATTTAACCATCCCATGAATATGTTGTAACACTGTAGCGAAGGGAGAGGTTGCCAGTCGGGAATGGTAACTTTATGAGATGAGTTAATGTAGTTCCTTTTACATATGAAAATAGTAAGTGTCTGTGTCATAATAATATGAATTCCCTGTCAGTAATAATGGCTGACAGCTGGGTAGAATCTCAGAAGAACTTAAGTCTGGTGACACATTCCCTTATTTCCTTCAATAAACAACTGTCCATAACAGAATTTAAAATGTATAAGAGAAATCCAGTTAGCTAAAACAAGTGTCTTAAACACCTGCCCCATAGCATCTATTCCAATTTTTGTTTTTTATCATCACATTTTCCTATTTTTAAAAAAACGTTTCTCCCCATTGCTGTGTGGAAGACCCAACACAACGAGAAACTGACCTTACCAGGGAAACGGCAAAAGTGACCACATATAGTGCTGCCAAATGCATAGTCAACTAACAAAAATTAGAGACCACAATGTTTTCCATTAATCTTTCAGTAATTGCTCTTTCTGGTGCTGCTTGTGATAAAAGCAGGTAAAAAACATTCAGACAGAAGTGTAATTTTTAGACTGAGTGTCCCTTTAATATAAGCTGGGAAAAATTACAAACAAGAAGCAAGACTGGTTGGAGAGAGACTTTGAACCAATTTCTTCACTGTGTTTTTGCAATTCTCAGTTATTGCTCAACTGCTTGTAAACACTTACCCCAGAGAGGCCTCCCAGAACCAGTTTAACCAACTGTTTCACATAGGAGAAAGAAGGTGCACAATTACTGTTCCTTATGTGGGCACTGCAGGCATCCAGAACCGTCCGTACAGACACACGGGCATAAAAGACATCTTCGCACATGCCAAGCAGTATGCTGTTTAGGTGATCCCCAAGTTTGATAGGCTGATTACAGAGGAGAGGAGGAATAAAAAAAAACAAAAAAAACAGCACTTAAATATCTATCAACCACATATGCAAATAGGTTGATTTTCTAAAGTTTCAAATTACTTGCAATACTAATTCATTTTGGTACTTCTGAAAATTCCATCTGATATGCTCCATCTGAAACACATCTCATTGACAGGGAAAGCAGTATGATCTAGTGGTTATGGTTCAGGGGATCTAAATGCAGGATATGTCACTAACCTGTTTCATCTTGGGCTATTCACACAGTCTGTAAACTGAGTATAATAATACTTGTCTACCAAGGACATTAGGGCTAATTAAGATTTTTTAAAACACAGACAGTCTTGAAAAATAACTATATTTATTGTAACTGCTAACTATAAGGGACTTGGAGACAGTATTTGCAGGAACTTGCTGATGAGATCTGACAAGTGTACTGAAAAGGCTTCTATAATCCTTTAGCTAGTCCAAGATTTTACTTCAACTGGATTTGTACTTTCATATTCCAGAAAGGTGTTGGATTGACTCATCAAGTCTCTTATGGCTAGCCATTATATTGGAGATGGCATTTATTATTACTCAAGATTATCAAATGTTTAAAAATCCTTTCCAGAGTCCAGAAAAGTTTTTAGATATTATTAGAAAAGGGGCAGGACTGAGGGAGCAAAGTGATTGGCTACGTAAGTGAAGCCCTGCAATTATGGGACAACACCCATAGGGTTGGGAACTACTTAGCCTTAATTTTTTCCCAACCAAACAGTCATATTCTAAGTGGAATAACACTCCAGGGTATGCAGTAGTCAGTGATAACACCACTTCCCAGACACTGTAGGCACTTGGCCTTCAGCACTGTGTCTCACTAGCACCCAAGGTGGGCGGTTATCAAAGAAATACATGCCCTGTCGTGTGTTGTTCTTTACTGAGCACATTAAGTTTCACAGTATTTCTTTCCATTTATTTTTGAAGCTTATTATAAAAATTTATTCGGCATCACCCTGATTTAACATACAGAATTCATATAGGGTTTTAGCATATACACACTAATAGGAACTACTGTCTTTCAATACTTTTTTTTTTTTTTAAGGGAACAATTTTTCTTTCTCTCGAATCACAGAAATCATTCTTGCATGAAACCTGGTACACAGCAAAGAAGCTAAAATAACATATTCATCAGCTAAAAACATCAACAAACATTTATAAATTGTACATCTTACATCTGTGTTACAATGGAAAAGCTTCCAGGATTAAAGACAAATTAAATGGTGAAGATTTAAATATTTTAACTTTTTATAAAGGTAGATCTGTGAGCTCTGCTGGAATGTTAGCTACTAGCACTTATCACATGCTTACAGGACAGGTAAGATAAATTCACCAGATGAAAGTTGCTCTATTCAAGGATGACAACAGTTGATTTTCTTTTTAAAGTAGCTGAAGTGCTCGCGATAGCTATAGCCAATTCCCTCCATGTTTCCATTGTACTTTTCTGTCTTCAGTGGCTCACAACTTTCTAAAACTTTCACTTTTGGGGCTGAAATTATCCATACCTGGTCTCTGCCTCAGGGTGATTCCACCCCCCTCTTCCTCCCGTTTCTTCAGATTATAAAGTAGAGCAAGTCAGCTGTTTTTAAGAATGAAGGAAAAGGGAAAAGCCCACAACACTTTCCCCATTATAAAAATATTTTGCAATCTATACTGATGTAACACACACACACACAAAAGAAGAGACAAAGAAAAAAGCAGTCTATAGTAGGGGTATATTATAAGCCACAGCCAGGGCTGAGAGGGGTTACAGAACTGCTGTGTAGCAACGCACACTCCCTCAGGCATATGGGAACAGATGATCCATCCTTTTAATGAGCACAGTTTGCTTTCTCCCATATAAGTCCTGTTCTGCTGGATGGTGCGTACGCAGGGGTGGAGACACAGTCTCTTCCTTTATGGAATCTAGTGTCATTACCCGCACTAGGACTCTTCAAATCCTGATAATCAAGCATATAAAGGACCGGGGATTAGGCATAGTCCCAGAATTGGAGCCCAAAAGAACTGGGAGATCTTTGTATCCTCTTCCCACAACTTGTACACCCGCATAGGGTCAGCCACAGTCTGGTCCTTACCATTAGCTACAGAACGTAGAAAATGAAGGAAAGAATTGCAAGCCCCTCAGAGCAGGGACTGTCTTTTTGCTCTATGTTTGTACAATGTCTAGCACAATGGGGTCCTGGTCCATGACTAGGGCTCTTGGGCACGACGGTAATACAAATAATAAATAATAATAATTGGTCTTGGGTCTCATGGTTAAGGCACTGGATTGGGATTCAATTCCAGGTCTGCCACAAACTTCCAGGATGACATTGGGCAAGTTACAGTCTCTCTCTGTGTCTCAATTTGCCCTAGGTAAAATGGGATTCATAATACTCTCACATTTTTGTCAGTCTTGTCTATTTAAAGTGTTAATTCTTCAGAATGGGGACTGTCTCTTATTATGGAACTCACCTACCACAATGCAACCATGATCTCTGTTGGCATCTCAAGAAGCTACGGTTATATAAATCATATTGAAGGAATGCATTTTTCTAAAAATATCCTAGTAGCTACAGAACACATCAATACTATCATGAAAGAGATGACATTTTGTAAACGCCGAAAGCATGTGCTTTGAATGAAGAAGTCAACGACAATCTGTAACCACCCAAAGAGTCCATTAGCACAGCATAATGAACTTCTGGATGAAACTCTTCAGAGCATGCTTTGTTTTTCCATTCTAACCAAATGATCCCTGCATGCAACTAGATTATTCTTTGGTTTTGGGAGGAAATAATGGTTTTTAAGTGTCGGTTTTCTTTTTTAGGTTATAATATCACCAAAGCCACACTATAGTTACAGTAATGAAGGCATTCATTATAAATCCCTATGTTCAATAGCTAGTTTTTCCCAAAAATTCAGCTATTAGGGCTGAAATACCTTATACTTACTCTCAACCCCAGAGGCAATTTTATTTTATTATCCAAGTTTAGAGAGAAAACCCATGGTATATATTTCTCAAGGACGAAAATGTTTTTTTATGCTTAATTATTATTCTGGTCTGTGACAAACACAATTTGGAGTTAAAACACCCAGATTTGGCATAGATATAATCCTCAGGAAAAAGTGTGGGTGCGCTAAGAGATAAAACAGTTAAAAATAAAATAAGGTATGAACTAATGAAAGCCAAAAATCATCAATCTTTTCCTTTTTTATTTAAGCATGTAACACGTGTGTATATATGGATATAACCAGGCTCTTGTGTAGATCTGCACAAAGAAATTTCCTCTTAAAAGCAGTGCCACACAGTCAATCATTCTGTCTCTACTAACTGCTTGCTACCTTAAAGACTGCATCAGAAGGGGTGTAACTTCTGTGGCAGCATGTATGGGTGCCTTCCTGACTGCGCTCTTTTAGATGCAGAGTATTCTGGAGTGCAGAAGCTCAGCAGGCACATTTTAAAATTAAAGGCAAAGGTAGGAAATTTCTGCAATTTTGCTTTTTCTCTCTTTCCTGACACACATCAGCATGATATCCTAAAGGGGAATTGCTGTAGTGCTGGTAAAACCAGATGCTGGAATCTCTGTTGCCACTAATGATAGAGATTTCTAGGGAGAGAAAAGGGAATAAAGTTCCTATCTTCTGTTCAGTTCTCAACTTCCATAGCCTGATTTCAAGCCAGCACTCCCATTTCTACTGCGCAAACCTAACAACTCTAAGCTGCCAGGTCATCTCTGCCCAGATCATAAAGGTGAGAAAAGCTTGTCAATGCGGGGATTGAGGTTGTGGGAAGAGAAGGAACTGCAAAGGAATATCCCCGCTAATCACAGTGGAAGAGGAGCAAAATTATCCACCACTTGCTTTTTTCTCCTCAGTTTTACCGGAGCTGTAATATGTGCCCAAGGGCCTTGATTGTCTATTTTTATTCATTTTTACTGAAAAATTCCTGGGTATTACAAAAGTATTATGTAATTTTTACCAATTTTCATCACATTTTGTACCACCCAAGTTCTTGAAAATACCAATTATGTTAAGAAAATCCAATCCATTAGATTATGTAGCTGGGTTTATGTGAATAATAGTGTAAATGCGAGGCTTCCTGTTAAAGTATGGCGATATAGTGGAAGATACACAGATGCACCTGTGTGTACATCAGTGCTTGAAACCTAATAAAAGGAGTCACTGTCCTCTCTGCCTTTGAAAATCTTTCCCTTTATTTCTCAGCCAAAACAACAGTTTTCTCCATTTAATTAGTAATAATAATACATTTTTAAGCAGCTGAGTAAGTTTTGTGCTGAAAGCTGTTCCCCCCCCCCCCCCCAATCTGAGCAGCAGTCAAGCCAAATGTATAATATCTGCATATCCCTACCTCATCACCTAATGTATTTTTTGGATACAGACTCCTAATTTTTCAGTCTCCCTCAACCATTTCAGCTATTGACTTAAAGTGTAGTTGTTGTGCGGGGGTTTGTTTGTTTGTTTTATTTTTTGTTTCCTAAGATGAAAGTGCTCTGGAAGAAGATGAGTCAAACGTTAAAGAGTAAATCCTCCCAAACCTGACTGAAGGAGTTCTGACAGCTGCACATACTGTATACGAGATAACCAAATTGAGCAATAACAACGAGGAGTCCTTGTGGCACCATAGAGACTAACAAATTTATTTGGGCCGAAGCTTTGGTAAATTTGTTAGTCTCTAACGTGCCACAAGGACTCCTAGTTGTTTTTGCTGATACAGACTAACACGGCGACCACTCTGAAATTGAGCAATGAGGTTAAGCTCTAATCAGTCCATAACTGTGTCTGCAGCCGCTAGCAAGTCAACAGCAAAGAAGTCTACTCCCTATTCTCAACAAGTACCCTCCCTTCAGAGGCAGTCATGTAATGAATTCACCCAAACATGCCTACCTTAGGCTCACAGAAATTATATTAGGGCCAAATGGAGCGCAGTGGTCAGTAGCTTTTTAAGTAAATCACAAATACTTTTTACTATATTAAAGAAATTTCAATATGACAAACAAAAATCAACCCATTTTAGAATCCCTTAATAAAACAGAAACCTGATTTTTCTTCTGATAGATTCACAGCATGATATACAAGCAAGTTGTTTTTTATAAGCCTCAAACAGCTGTGGTTCACTGGGAGACATAAGGACCAAGTTGACTCCACATAACTTCAAAGTGAAAGACAATGCCAGTGCTTTCCCCCCTTCAAACCAACACTACAGTATCCCTAATCAAGAAAAATAAAGAAGCAAACAACCAGAATAGAAACAGTGAAGAGTATTAATTAGAGAAGAATAGGAGTTTTGCCTCATAATGGACAAAGCAAGCCGCTTCACTACAAGCAAAGCTCTATGGATTCTGTGGTAAAAAGGTCTTTAATTCTACAGCAAACCCCCCTGCTCTCAGCGGCATTATGGTTAGGAGTGAATTCAGTGACAAATTCTGCAGCTGCAGGATCACAGAATACATCAAAAGTCTTTCTCTTGTCTGTTGCAGTAAGACTCTGATAAGCTCACCTTTAAGTACCCATAACTTGGAAGTCCACAGTTCAGGCACCAAGCCTCAGCATTCAAGAGGCAACTACTTCAGATATTATTATTTTACCTCGAACCCTACATATTTAGGCCTGATCCTGGGAAGGCTGAGAACCTGGAACTCCCTTTGACTGTGAAATGACTGCAATGGGAGTTGCAAATTCTCTGTACCTCTTGGGTTCGTGCCCCAACAGGCCTAATTCTGCAGCTCTTACTCATCAGAATAGTCCCATTCATATTTATAGAACTCCTCACATGAGTGAGGACTTCAGGAACGAGCCCTAAATTCTACTCCTTGGGACAACTTTTCCCCCCTCTCACAAGCTCCTTGTAATTATGTAAATTACAAAAACCCAAATTATGTAAAAACTCCCTGCTTTTCACTTAGTTTCACCAGTCCCACTAGCATCCCAAGGGTTTACCTTGCCCTGTTATTCTGTTTTTTTAGAAATGAGGAGGAGGTTATCAAACAAACCTCATTTTAAAACTTAAAAATGGTGAGATTTTATAAAAGAAGTCTTAAAAAAATACTTACTTGGCTTTGAGGGACTTCATGGTCAGCTCCCCAGTAAAGGGTCATACCAAGAGAATAAACATGAATCTGTAATACAACACAAACCATCTGTCAACTTAATGAAGGGACAATTCTGGAAATTCATCAGTATATCCATAGAGTATTAAGTGGGTGTGATGAACTTGACATTCTGAGACAGGGTGGTCCTCCCCTCCCACCTCCCCCCCCCCCCAATTAGCTGCACTATTGCACGTTTACATTTTTGACAACTAAGCTTAGACATGGACTCAATTAGTCTCCTTGCCTTGGAGAGCTTCCGAATTGTCCTTTGCCCTGGTCGTTACAGTCAGAGCAGCAAATCCTACTATGGGAAAAGACTTGAAAAAATCTTAATAATGCTCCTCTAACATTTCCATTTAGTTTTTAACCCTTCATTTAAGATTAAGCCCCAGTATACATCGATAAGATTACGACACTTGATGGTGATGAACACATTCTGAAATGCAGCAGGGCATTTCAATGCTGCAAGTCTTAAAAGGTGCATAGTTCTGAAGGTGGTGAAACACTTAGGATCACAAACACTGGCTTTTGGGTTGCCAATGGACTTTCATCTATGTACACAACATATGAGGTTGTCATCTTAAAATTTCAATCATTGTAAACTCCTCAGAGCAGTGAATGTGTTTTCCTACATATTTGTACATGTCCCAGCACAACAAATCATCCTAATGGGCGCCACTGGCCTTGCTGTAATATAAATAAATAATAATAGAAAAAAGTAGCGAATAATAATTAATCTGGATTGTTTGTATATATAATGTGGTAATGACACACTTTGTACTGGACAAATCAACTATTGTACAGTGAACGTGTGTTAGTAACAACTGTATAATTTAAAGCAAGAGGTGCATTACATAATTTTGGCAACAAGTTATATTAAAATTGAGTATAGATGCCACTTATAGGTGATTCAACCAATCCCATCTTCCCCCAACTAAAGAGAAAATACAAATTGCAGGGCAACTGGAAGCATTAGCTATATGCAGTTAGAATCACCATTAAGAAGTCAATATTTTATGTTTTTGAAATGTGTGTGTAAAATGGGAGAAAACTCTTCATGAACATAGCCAATAGACTGCATACAACAATGAAATGCAAACTGACTTTTACTGTTTTTCTGTACCATATATGCGAATTCAACACAGTTTTATAGTTACATATTCAGGAGGAAGATAGAATTGCTTTAAATATATGTTTAAGACAAAGTTATGTATTTGTTCAGCACTGACCAGATACCTGACTTGGTAAAAGGCACAGATATCAAGACAATCTCTGCCCTGGACAGTTTATAATCTACCAGAGACAATATCTAGAGAGATCTACAATCTACACAGAAGATGCTGTGGGAGACAACGGCGAGAGCTACCATAGTTAATATTTATTATTAGTCTAGTTTTTATGAAACAATAATATGGTAGTGTCAAATGGCAGCCCTGCCCGGGGACACCCTCCTGATGTAGGTTGTGGCACAACAAGTGTCCCCTCTCAGGTAACCCAAGAACTCCACTTCAGGCTCCCTTGCTTAAATAATACCCTTCTGTGGGGCCAGTTTATTATAAAAAACATCGTACAATTCCGTTCATAACAAAAGTCCTCCACACAGTCCCATCTATCATCCCAGTGCATATTATCCTCAAAACCCCATGATGTAACATCCCACATGCCAGCATCTTTTACCACACTCTAGGCTCCTCACCAGTCCTCATCTGTCCCTCTGCCAGGATGGCCACCCCAACTCTTCCAACTGGAGTGTGAACCCACTTTTCTCAGTGGTAACTCCCCACAAACTCTCTGCTGGGAAATCATCTTCATCAGGGATCATCCCTCCCTCTCCCTGTTCCCTTAGGTCCAGCACTCTGGCCCTGGATAGGTCAGTGGGCAAATTCCTCTGGTGCGCTCCGGCCTTCAGAACTCTCCGCCCCTTGGCTACATCTCTCCAGCTTAGAAGTAAGCAGGCAACTCCCGCTGCTGCTGTCTGGCCCTGGCTCTTTGGCTTTGGGATGTCAGGCAGCAAACCCTTCTTTGCTGCTCTATTGCCTTCCGTCTTCCCCGAGGAACAACCGACAAATTCCTTCCAGGACCCTCCATAGCCCCCTGGTAGCTCTCAGCTGCCTCTTTCCTGACGAACTCACCAGGTCCCTCTGTCTCATGGGAGTCTCTGCCCCTCTATCCTTTATTGCCTCAGGTGTGGCCCTGCCCTCTTAACTGGCCAGACTGGGAGCACTTGTTCTGGTACTGGGGAGCTGGAACTACTTCATGTACAGGGCTGGCCAGCCACCCTGTGATATACAGTTGTATTTACAAATTTACACAATAAATATGGACATTGCTATTAAAAAAGGCTTTTTGAATTGCAAAATCAACATTAAAGTGCAGACTATACATGAAGCTCTTGCTTCATCTAAATAAAAGTATTATGCCAAGTGGCTTGTGACCTGAATAGTAAGTGAGAGTGAAACCGGCAGCCTCCTTCATTGCATTGGCAAGTATCAGTCCTGTATATAAATTCTAAACAACAACAAAAAATTAAAGAGTGCTTCAGCAGTCTTTTTCAAATATCTCGTTAAGAGCTCTTGTGTATGGTTTTCAGCCATCCTAAATTTAAGAAGTGCAATATATTTTGTGCTAAAGAAAAGCAAAGGTAAATATTCAGTACTATGTTTCAGACATGTGAACCAATGGTCCCATTGTTAACAAAACCACCTACATATTCATGCTACCATTGATGTCACTCAAAAATAATTAGTAGCCCATTGTCAGCTAGATAGGACTCAGAAACAGATAAATATGGTGTGCATTTTAATTTAAAACGATCACCCTTTTTCCTTTGCATTTCTTCAAATTCTCAATTCTTTTCCTGATGATTTTCAGTGAGTGTATTAATTTTTAAAAATGGATAATCTCAAGTTTCCAATTTGTGGTTTAATTAAAACATACATATGAACTATTTTCAGTTTTCAACTACAAAATAGATGCAATATTCTCCTTTTATTTAATCCCTCCAAGTCAAGGCATGGTAACATCAGCTGTTTAGGAGCAACATATTCCCCATTCTGTTTTCTATTTATTTTTATTATCTATTTTCCACATAACATTTGAAAATAGAGGCATCCAGAAGAGCACTTGAGTCCTAAGCTTCCTCCAGTTATCACAAAGAGCTTTGTCTCCCAACACACATGGTAGATGAGTCATGCAGAGCACCGCGCCAAGGGCTGCACTGATACGAGATTGTGATAGAATAAATACAGCCGACATATGATTATATTCACCATGAGAGTTCAGTTAAACAAGCTGATGAATAGTAAAGTTTACGCCTGAGGTATACGTGGGAGGAGGGATTATGCAAATACAAAATATTTTTCTTGGAATTTTTCTGAAAATTACTTTATATATTATAAACAAAGCTGGAGTACATGCCATGGAGGGATTCGTAGTAATGGTGTGCCTAAGGAGAAGACAACGGGCCAAATTTTGCCTAATGTTACATCCACACAAACTTTTCTGATTTCAAGATCTCATGAATTACACTGGTGTTGTAGAGGTGCAACTGAGGGCACAATTTGGGTTGATACCCATTAGATAACAGTTTACGGACCAATCCTGAAACCACGTACTATCAACTGCAGACTTCTTTTTTCTTCTTTTAATTCATCATGACCAATGGAACTACATCAAGTAGCAAGCAGTTGCAGTATCAGGGCCATAGCTTAATCTGGGAGAACTGGAATATTCAGTCCCCCAAAGTCTCAGCTTGGTTGTAACAGGGACCTTTGTACAGGTGAATGCCAACAATAAGCATGAACTCAGCTCAACTTCTTTTGCATTGTTAAAAAGACAAAGTTATTCATGGTATATGTCACTTTGGAAAAGACGTATTTAATTGTTTAAGAAAGCACGTGTCATACTCATGGTATTAACAAGTGCTAAAGTGCTTTACACAGAAAATCATACAACGACCAAGTAACCCATCTAGTTTTTGAGAGGTCAGGAGGAGAATAATTTCAAGCAGTAAAAAAATCAGACGAAACAATGCAATAGGAATTTGTTTTTTTGGTGGGGGAGAGGGGTTATTTAACATTTTACACATAGGATTAACATTTTCAGGGATGTGTGTGTGTGTGTGTGTGTGTGTGTGTGTGTGTGTTAAATTTACTCACAAACTGATTGCTTCTCCAAGGAGCTAAAAAAAATCAAAATAAAATCTAACCCAAATGAGTTGGCATTCATCATTATTTGCATCTTCAATGTATTTTCCACCATGTTGTTTTGTGAAGGGAATCCAATAATATTTAAACATGGAACTAACCTGACTTTTTTTTTTGTTATGGTGGTTGTGAATGTGCAGTGGAAAAATTAAAGACTTATTTGCAAACTGGTTTCCAACTGCATGTGGTTTGGACCACAAACCAAACTAAGATGGCTACCCTCATGACATAGGGGTTTTTTTTGTTAGTCTGTTTTGTAATTTATTGGTTTTTTTACCTTTAACCCTATATCTAAAATTTGGATTATAAGGGAATTGTTAGACGTCACTGTTTGACAGCTTTAACCATAAATAAGCTTTATTTCCTAAATACAGATCCCTCAATTGCAGGCAGGACATATTTAGCAATGTTTCACACGTGCATCAGAACCTCTTTTCACTGAGGAAATGATGGCCACTGAACTAAGTCTTCCTTGTTCTGTGGAAAGACTGCTATTGGCTTTACCTTCCAACTGGACAGTCAAAGTCAGGTATCAGGGGCTCTCAGTTTAATGAATGTGCTTGTCATTGACTCAGTCATCTACAAGTAAATGAACTCTCCAAATACTGAGATGGTACTTCTCATATTCAGCTTATTACCAAGACCTTCTACTGAAAGATTAGAGAATGTTACCAATTTGTGCCATAGACACACCATAGCTATGCATGAAAAGGAAACTAGACAGTTGCAATACCATCAATCTTAAACAAACAAATAAATACATACATGAATAAATCTGGCAACAGAGAATGAAGAGAAGAAAAAAATATACTTACCAAACCCAGGTATTATGGGTATAAAATAGTTAACTGGTAACACCAGTTTTTCTTTACTACACAACAACCTTATTAATTCTAGTATCAGAGGGGTAGCCGTGTTAGTCTGAATCTGTAAAAAGCAACAGAGGGTCCTGTGGCACCTTTAAGACTAAAAGTGCCACAGGACCCTCTGTTGCTTTTTATTAATTCTAGATTAGCTAATATACAAACTGAACAGTATTCCCAAAACATCTGAGAGTCTCATGCCTTTTCCCAGCAAAGCTTTTATTACAGAGCATTGTAAAGAGGTCCCTATACTAAGACTGTTATTTTTACAAAACGTACTGCATCTCTACTACACAGTGAAGAACTATTTTTCAAAATAAGTGAACAAAGAACATTTTGGTGTGGTGCTCCATTGTATGCTTAATTTGCAATCAGTTTGCGTGAATTGCTGAGGTTCTTCTGAATGTAGTATTTCACAAACTATTACAACAGCACTATAGAATATAAACAAAACTGCATAAGCTACATACATATGAAGCAATCTTTTACATATAAAAATGTTTGTAACAAATAAAATGAATTGCACTTACTCATATTTGTTACAATTTAATTTTAAAAAAAGTTATATTACTTTCATGTTGGTATTTTACATTTTTCAGTTGAATGTTATATACTGTTCTCTAATTGTTCATTATGGTTTGACAGACTAATGTCATGCCAAATATTTTTGGGGGGAAAAAATCCCATACCAAGGCTAGGCTAACTGTTTATTTGATCATCATGGTTGAGGCTTGTGCATTAGGTCATGTCAAACTCCATTCATATGAGATAATGTCAAGTTCATTAAAACTAGATAAATGCATCTATTTTAAAAGTTGTGCTGATAATAAGATTAAGAATGAAGCTAAGCATGCGTTCTTTTATAAATGTGTGTGTTATGTATGCACACTGTACTATTTAAGACAAATTATATCAAGGTAAAGTTGAAATATGAACTTCAATAAGAGTTGCAAGTACTCTGCACCTCCAAAAAATTAAGATACTTATTTAAATGCTTTTTGGTAATCCTGATTTTTGGCTTTTATGATTTATATTAAAATATTTTGAACAGTTTTTACAAGAAATAAGTAACACTAAATTCGTATCACAAATTTATTATTTGTGGAATGATTTGCAAATGTATATTTCAAATAAGCCTACAATTACAAAAGCAGCTTTTTTTGTTCAATTTAACAAGAGACTTAGAATCAGTAAGGCATTCATTGTCTGACTAGCACTTTGGATGATATTTATTGTTGAATACATAATTTCTTTGGTTTAGAAGAAATGAAGTCATGACCCAAATACTAATGCAACCCTGTCATTGTGTTTTAAGAGGTCATTACAAACAGGAATTTGTTTTGGTTTCAGTAAAATTCTGACATGAACCAATTTCAGAACAAGAACTGAAAATAAAACAAAGATTTCCACTCAGAAACTAGTTTGGTAAACTGCAGTGAAATACACTGAATGAAGATTGAAGCTTAAAATTGAAAGCCAGATGAAATTAGCAACATAATCTAAGAAATGCCAAGTAAATAAATTTGAGAAGGATTTTGGAATGAATACAGGGGATGAAGGGCAGATGCAGACAAAGATGCAGGCAGGGTCAGCATTAGCAAAAGAAATTTCACTTAACTCTGAAGGACAATACACATACAGAAACTGAAATATTTCTGAAGGAATGCTATCCAACACAGACTGACTTTTCCTTCAAAAAAACGTCTGCCTCATAAAGCCTTAATCTACAATACAATAAGCTACATTTGAATGATTTCAGAGTTCAGTAACCTAAAACAATAAAGTTGTACATGAAGCCTATCTGCTCACTATGATATATGCAAGTTCATCACATGCTTTTTCTCGTATTACATTCTAAATTTTATACACACTCTTTAAAAATTCACTCTATTCAACCAGCTGCATTTTTAAATTAAAATAAGCTAACATAACTGCAAGACTATATTCCTGATACATTTTGGTGCCAGAAGCTGCAGATAAATGAAATTCTATGGCCTAATTCTGGTAGACACTAAAAACAGATGTAAGTAGCACAGTCCCCCCACAAAACCAAGTAAAAAAGTACTGTTAATATACACCTTTAACAGCTGTTAAAAAGCCCCATGCACGCACATCTGCCATGTAGTAGGAAGGAATTAATTGAACTGAAGCTGCATGAACCACAGCTTGGCCAGGCAAGTTTCAGATACATACATATATGGTAAATAGACATATGGATCAGGCCCCTAATGCTATGGCTGTACCTTGTTAAACTCATACATAAGGCCCTACTAAATTCACGATCCATTTTGGTCAATTTCACGGCCATGGGATTTGAAAAATAATAAATTTCATTATTTCAGCTTTTTAAATCTGAAATTTCAGTGTTGTAATTGTAGGGGTCCTGACCCAAAAACAAGTTGTGTGTGTGTGTGCGGGGGGGAGGGTTTGCAAGGTTATTGTGTGTGTGGGGGGGGAGAAGGGTTGTGGTACTGCTACCCTTACTTCTGCGCTGCTGCTGGTGGCGGCACTGCCTTCAGAGCTGGGCAGCTGGAGAGCAGCGGCTGCTGGCTGGAATCCCAGCTCTGAAGGCAGAGCCGCTGCCAGCAGCAGCGCAGAAGTAAGGATGGCCTGGTATGGTATTGCCACCTTTACTTCTGCACAGCTGCCTGCAGAGCAGGGCCCTCAGTCAGCAGCTGCCACTCTCCGACTGCCCAGCTCTGAAGGCAGTAGTGCAGAAGTAAGAGTGGCATGGTATGGTATTGTCACCCTTACTTCTGCATTGCTGTGGGCGAGGCACTGCCTTCAGAGCTGGGCGCCCAGCCAACAGCCGCTGCTCTCCAGCTGCCCAGCTCTGAAGGCAGTGCAGAAGTAAGGGTGGCAATACCACAACACCCCTAAAAATAACCTTGCAACCCCTCTGAAACTCCCTTTTGGGTCAGGACCCCCAATTTGAAAAATGCTGGTCTCCCCAGTGAAATCTGTATAGTATAGGGTAAAAGCACACAAAAGAGCAGATTTCACGGTCTGTGATGCGTTTTTCATGGCCATGAATTTCGTAGGGCCCTACTCATACACAACTCTTTTTTGGAGGCCCAGCAGAATGGCCTCTTCTCAAGTTGACTGGGGAACTAGAACCTAGAAACCCCATTTTCTTCAAATTCCACTGCATCGTTTCAGTTTGATGCAGTGGTGGTTCGATTTTGGGGTTTTTTTCCTGCCACATGTGTATGTGCAAAGTTAGCTAGAATTTAACCCAAAATTAGATGTATTCAACTCCAGTAAAAAACTTCAACACAACACTAAAACCAAATACCACAAGCTAAAAGGATATAAACCAAGTTAAACCAACTGTATGAGTAATCTCCTTACGCAAACCAAGGCATATATATGTCAACATGCAATAATTTCCCAAGGAAATATGAAATCAGGCTCTTGCAGAGGTAAAGAGTCACAACCGTACTACCACTACTTTCCAGAAAATTATGTTACCAGATGTCATATAATAGCAAAATGTATATTTTCATAAGCAAGGGCCACAATCTGAGAGAATTAATCAGAGCGGCATACGGGGACAAAGGCCATAATTTGGTCATCAACAATGAATGAGTTCATGTGCAAGAGAAACATGCCACATCAGTCTCCATCAGTTTTCACTTCTTTCTATGCAACAAGGAAACATAGGGCCTCTGGTTTGCAACATAGAGTTTTCTTCTTCTATTTTTAAAAAAGAAAAAAAAAACTATTGCCATCAAGTAATCTTAGTGTTAAATTAAGAATGCACCCAACTTTGAAGTAAGAGATTTCACCTAGATACAGTTTAGCTGCTTAAGGAATTTACTGATCATTTTCCTGGTGCTTTTGATAAGAGAGTTCTTAAGCCAAATTCAGAGCTAGTACAAAGTGGCACAGCTCCACTGACTTCAACAGAATTGCACCTGCTCATTCAAGTTATACATTTTAGTAAAGATTTCTAACTACACGGTGCTTCATAGTACCACTATCACAAAGTTTGGAATTATCCCTCCTATCCGTCAGTTCCGGATTCTGCAGTCCCTATTCTGGCAAAACTTCCACTGACTTCAGTACTACCGTTACTTGTGTAAGGACTTCTGTCTCTTGGCCCTGAACAGTTAACACACTCATATACATATATATGAGGTATATATATATCCGTCTTACAATAGATCGCCTTGACTGTGTTGCAAGGCAAGAGGCCTGAAGCTAAGTGCTTTCAACCACTGAAGAAAGATATAGAAGCAAAATACATTTCTTGGAGGGCATCCTTTAGACTCGATATTTAGTTGATATGGTTCTAGAGAAACTGACAATTTAACAAGTTTTCAGAAAAAAAAAGTCCAAGTGTAGCTAGTCTTTGCTCGTGTAATAGCAATAGTGCCAGTACCAATCTCCTTCAGAACAAAGCCATGCAACTGCTCCTCCAGGAGGAGTCCTGCCAAGCCATATAACAGCTTTCAAACATACAGCTATTTTGGCTGTAGTCCTTTGTCATGGAGGCTGCTGGTCCCTGAGGGGTTCAGCACCCCCTGTGCCTGTGACAAGCTCCACTAAGGAGAGTGATCCACCTGGGGATTAACTGACTAAGTAGCTGGGCGGCAGTTAATTAGGTGAAGAACACCCAGTCTAATAAAGGTTTCCGAGTGCTCAGTCAGGAAGCCTCAGAACAGAGAGAGGAAGTTCCCAGAGAAGTTCTCAGAGAGCTCACCAGAACAGAATAGAGAGAGGAAGTTCTCGCTCTCTCAGAACAGAGAGAGGAAGTTCCCAGAGAAGTTCTCAGAGAGCTCACCAGAAAAAAAGGGGACCTAGGAAAGGGCAGGGTAGCAAGGCAATGAATGGCAAAGCCCTAGGAAAGCCCAATCCCAGTGAAGGGACCATACACACAGCAGCAAGAGGTCCAGGTCTTTGGGGAATTACACACCACACCACTCCAGAAACAAGCTGCTGTAGTTTTCCCTCTGGAGGGGCTCCAAGTCCAGAAAAGGAGCCATTCTTGAACCCTGAAGGGGCACCATTCACGATATACAAGCCTTGCAGAATTGACTGATTACCTCAGTTTCCCCCATGGGCTATGTCATATCTGACCACAGCGGCCACATCAGGGTGATTCCCACACTATTATACCCTGCAACATCCCCTTAAATAACGGTTGAAGAGTTCAGGATTATGAAGACCAGTCAAATGAAAGAGGTGGGACTATAACCCCATCCTCTCCGCATTCCCAGCCCTTTCCATATTCTGCTAGGCTGAGGGGATATTTTGCTGAAGAAAGCCCTAAAGCTGAAAAAAAAAAGGCTAATTGGGAGCCATTTGGAAGACTAGTCAGTAAACTATGCAGATACAACTTTGATTTATGTTCAAGCTCACCCTTACTTAGGTGAGCACCCTATCTTGGGGGTTGGGGGGTGGACATGACTCCGTTATGCTATTTCCAAAACAGCAACTGCTCAGTATGTAACCTTCTGCACAAGACAATCCACCTTGAGAATCTAATCCCAACCTTCAGGGCCCATTTCACCTGTACAAAAGAAAAGTAGTTTGCTTTAGACTTAAAGAAATGTGGGGGGAACAAATGTCCCACTATTTAAAAAAAGTAAAGGCACATGCATGTTCACAGACCCAACCCCAGCCCTTTGGGCAAAAACAAAGTACCTGTATAAAAAAATATACTCAGCCCAAAAGGTGAATATTCTGCAAAGACAGGACAGTTTGAAGCCATTCTGCAATCTTAGTTGTAGGGTGCTACATAAATAAAAGAAAGTTTCTACCAAATCAGTTATAGTACAGTTTCATAGAGACTAACATTTTATAGGAAAGAAGGTAATGTACCTTTTCAACATCTGAAAGAGATGACAGTGACTGGTTCTGCAGAACCTCTGGTGCCGTGAATGCTCGCAGGTCCTGGTTGGAAACATTTTCATCTGTAAATGACACACTCCCAGATGGAAGCAACAGCAAAGACCATGGAGAAATGATGAAGCTCAGGTCAGTAGGATCAGCTATATTTGAAAGAACAAACAAAACATCATTGAAAGGCAATGCTACCAAATAAAAGGACTCCACATAAATCCATTTAAGTGTTCATCTGACAAAGAGAAAGTTGGGAAATGAAGTGGATGATCTAATTAGCCTTTTTCATTTGTAACTTCTATGACCACAAAAGTTAAAATAGCTTTCATCACAAAAAGTTCATGGGAGATAAGCAGCAAAGACCTTTCGGACAATTTCATTATTTTACTTTGAAAACACTGATGATATTTATCTGGAATACTTAAACAAAAGATCTACCAAAAAGATGCATCTTCCTTCCTGTTTTATATTTTTAAATAGGATTGAGAAGACAAAGAAATAGACTGAAATAAAATTGTTACATCTGATTGCTAATGCTACTGAAATACAATGCTCAAGACAAGAAGAGTGAATTATTAAGCCTCTCTCCCCCATCCACTTGTTTTCCATAATTTCTCTCTACTTTACTTAAATGTAATCAATATTATTTTTAATATTTGCTATTTATATTAACATTCAACATCTGAGAAGATAAGCATTATTCCCATTTTGCAGATGGGGGAATCTAAGGCACTGAGGTTAAATGAGAATGAGCTACACTTGGACTTTTTTTTTCTGAAAACTTGTTAAATTGTCAGTTTCTCTAGAACCATATCAACTAAATATCGAGTCTAAAGGATGCCCTCCAAGAAATGTATTTTGCTTCTATATCTATATCTGTAATTCCAATCTCCCAGGAGATTTACTGAGTATGTATAGAATAGATATCAGAAATAAACAGAACCACCAAACAAATCCTTCAAGTTCCAAGGCTTCACTCCTGCCAGCACCCTGACCAAGTAGAGATAATGCATCTGGTTCTAACTTCAGACATTTAACAAAAGAAAAACATGCCTCAGAAATATAGGTCTAATTTTCTAGATCAAAGGCCAGAACTCCCGATTTATAGATATCAGAGAGACTGTCCACTCCTATCTGTATGTAGCAAAAAGCTATTAAAAGCCATTCAATGTGTATTGTGGGGATTAACCTTTGGTAATTTTTGGGGGTTCAGATAAGAGCTTATTATCCCTATTGGCTTGGAAATGGAAAGTTTCACTTCATAAATTAAGAACACTGATGGCAACAGGAACACAACAAATATTCATGAATAGGAAGGATCCTATGGACTTTACTTAAAGTAATGTTGATTACATGTTTAGAGACTCAAAACTATATATAAACAACCAAATATTCTATTACACCTTTCACTTTCAAGTATCTACTCACTGTTGCCTAATTAAGACTGAGTGTGTTTCAGCATTTGTCATGAAACTGAGAAGATTACACTTTCAACACTCAGGGTATAGCTACACACAGGGCCGACCCCAGGCACCCGCAAAGGAAGCAAGTGCTTGGGGCGGCCAATGGAAAGGGGCGGCACGTCTGGGTCTTTGGCGGCAATTCAGCGGCGGGTCCCTCAGTCCCTCTCGAATTGCCGAAGAATGAAGCGGTGCGGTAGAGCTGCCGCTGAAGTGCCGCCGATCGCGGCTTTATCTTTTATTTATTTTATTTTTTTCCGCTTCGCCGCTTAGGGCGGCAAAAAAGCTGGAGCTGGCCCTGGCTACACAGCAAAAGCTGTGCACAGGTTAGCTACCTGAGTTACCCAGGCCAGCTGGATTTAAGCTAACAATAGCAGCAAAACCACTCTAGTACAGGCTTCAGAGCTGGTTAGTGAGCTTACCCAGTGTGTCCGTGCTGGGCTTGTACTACCTGTGCTGAAGCCATGCTTTACTGTCTTCAGTGCTACTGTTACTCACATTAGCTGGATTCAAACTAGCTTGGGTAGGCTAATCCATGCACAGCTTTTGCTGTGCAGACAAACCCTGAGACACTGAGATTTTGATTCACAGTTACAGCCAATAGGACTGGAATTCTATTCCGTTGCTCGATTCTTTGTGAGGCATCATGGGATATCTACCTGTAACTAATTCTTATGCACAGCTGCTCTAAATTTTTATTTAAGTAATTCATCATTACACTAGAAGATACATTTTACTGTTTTAATTCTCACTGTCACATTTTAAATTCATAACAAATTTAAAATTTTTAAATTTACACCAATGACGATGAGAGTGAACTCAAAGGGGAGAATTATAACGGATTAATAGAGAGTGGCATCCTAATTTTAAAACCGTTTCTTGAACCTTATCTGCAAGCTTCAAGAGGAAAATGGGAGGGGAAAAAAAAACTTCAGGGTTCACACTTGTAGAGCTTGTTTCCTCTATTCTCCTGCTTTCATATTATAAGAGAAAGACCTGAACACACTTTCTTCAGGGAGTAAATGGAGAATATCATCTTTGGTTACGTGAGGGAAGCGGATTTTAACTCACAAACAGCACTTCAGCAGCTTCCCATTGAAATGGTATTGGCATTTTATGAATCATAAAAACAATATTAGTTGATACAAGTTTTTTTTTAAGGGCTGTCAGGTGATAAAAAAATTAATTGCGATTAAAAAAATAATCACGATTAATGACACGATTAATCGCACTGTTAAATAATAATAGAATATCATTTATTTAAATATTTTTGGATGTTTTCTACATTTCCAAATATATTGATTTCAATTATAACACAGAATACAAAGTGTACAGTGTTCACTTTATATTTTTTTTATTACAAATATTTGCACTGTAAAAAACAAAAAAATATTCTCTCAATTCACCTAATACAAGTACTGTAAGGCAACCTCTCTTTATCATGAAAGTTGAACTTACAAACGTAGAATTATGTACAAAAAAACCCTGCATTCAAAAACAAATCAATGTAAAACTTTAGAGCCTACAAGTCCACTTGGTCCTACTTCTTGTTTAGCCAATTGCTCACACAAACAAGTTTCTTTACATTTGCAGGAGATAATGCTGCCCACTTCTTGTTTACAGTGTCACCTGAAAGTGAGAACAGGCATTCGCAAGGCACTGTTGTAACTGGCGTTGCAAAATATTTAGTGCCAGATGCACTAAAGATTCATATGTCCCTTCATGCTTCAACCACCATTCCAGAGGACATGCATCCATGCTGACGATGGGTTCTGCTTGATAACGATACAAATCAGTGCGGACTGACGCATGTTCATTTTCATCATCTGAGTCAGATGCCACCTGCAGAAGGTTGATTTTCATTTCTTGTGGTTCAGGTTTTGTAGTTTCCACATGGGTATGTTGGTCTTTTAAAACTTTTGGAAACATGCTCCACAGCTTGACCGTCTCAGATTTTGGAAGGCACTTCAGAGTCTTAAATCTTGGGTCAAGTGCGGTAGCTATTTTTAGAAATCTCACATTGGTACCTTCTTCGTGTTTTGTCAAATCTGCAGTGAAAGTGTTCTTAAAACAAACAACATGTGCTGGGTCGTCATCTGAGACTGCTATAACATGAAATATATGGCAGAATGTGGGTAAAACAGAGCAGTAGACATACAAATCTCCCCCAAGGAGTTCAGTCACTAATTTAACACATTTTTTTAGCGAGCATCATCAGCATAGAAGCATGTCCTCTGGAATGGTGGCCGAAGCATGAAAGGGCATACGAATGTTTAGCATATCTGGCACGTAAATACCTTGCAATGCCAGCTACAAAAGTGCCATGCGAATGCCTGTTCTCACTTTCTGGTGACATTGTAAATAAGAAGAGGGCAGCATTATCTCCTGTAAATGTAAACAAACTTGTTTCTCTTAGCGTGGCTGAACAAGAAGTAGGACTGAGTAGACTTGTAGGCTCAAGTTTTATATTGTTATTTTTGAGTTCAGTTATGTAACAAAAAAAAAATCTACATTTGTAAGTTGCACTTTCACAATAAAAAGAACAGGAGTACTTGTGGCACCTTAGAGACTAACAAATTTATTTGAGCATAAGCTTTCGTGGGCTACAGCCCACTTCTTTGGCATCTGAAGAAGTG